>NC_142796.1:75300894-75317012 GCF_049724085.1 Artemia sp. Qi Xiang Cuo | reverse complement strand
CTAGATTACATAAAGAAAGAAAAACGAGCAAAAATGGGGTTTTTATAGGCCAAATGACGATACTGAAAAAACAAAGCGAATATTTCGAAAGGACAAACGCCTCTCTTCTTCAGCGCGAAACGAAAAGATGTATCAATAAAAGCCAAAAATTAAAAGAATTAAAACCAACTACCTAACAACCATAAAAGCGAGTTATTCGCCAATATCCGCGATTTGCACAAAATCCAAAAAAAAACATGAACTGCCATCATGTTTTTAATTTTTTTTTAATCCGTCGCTTTGTTTTTTCAGTATCGTCATTTGGCCTATAAAAACCCCATTTTTGCTCGTTTTTCTTTCTTTATGTGATGTCAGGCCAATGTGGTTTAAGAAATTAAGAACTAGATTCCTCATGATTCGATCTTTCTCGAATCTATCCATTTTTTTTAGAGTCCTAACTCTCTCACAACCACTTTCAGACTAACCAGAATTTCTTTTTTGTACTCTAAAAATATACGCTTATCTACTAGAGAAAGAAAAAAAAAATACCATTGATATAAACACAATTTTACTTTGCATAATTACAATAATAATATTCACTAATGTATTTTGTTCTCACCGATATATTTAGATATGAAATCTAATGCTGAACGAAGTTTATTTATATGGAGAGTATTCACTTTTCAGAAAAACATAGTTGCTCCTCCTGTTTAAATATGCCTAATGATATCACGTATCTAGCATACATAGTGTCCCATTCAAGACATAGTCTACAACCAGCAGTTATTTCCACAGCCACATCAGGTACTCGGGCATCACTGTTGTCAGCTCCATGATTGATCTCAAAGAATGTAAATGCACTCCTCACTTTTTCCTCTATTAATATCCTTTCAAATAAACTATTCTCCTTGAATTCAATTTTCTTACTAATATGAGTTGTAAAGAAAACTAGTCGTTTTATTCAAATCCCAATCACCAATCAAGTTATACTGATCCCTGTTTGAAAGGTATAATGCCTTGTAGAAATGTTTACCCATAGGACCGGTATTGCGTAAATCTCTTTGAAAAATGTAATGCCCTGTAGAAATGTCCACCCATAGGACCGGTATTGCGTAAATCTCTTTGAAAGGTGTAATGCCCCTGTAGAAATGTCCACCCATAGGACCGGTATTGCTTAAATCTCTTTGAAAGGTGTAATGCCCCCTGTAGAAATGTTTATCTACCAGAAAAACCTGTTTGGTACATAGGGCCCGTAGAATTCAAAAGATCAACTCTACTTATACCATATAAGAATAGTACCTTTGTTAAAACTCTTCAATCAGCTGAATGCACGCTTGCTCATAATCTTCAAAGCTAGGGACTAAAGGAGTTTCATGATTCAGGAACTTCTATTTTACTTTTTTTCCCTTAATACCGATTATTAAAAAAAAAAGTAACAAAACTCCAATTATTAATCTAAGAGTGAAAATTTGACCAACACACCCCCTTCCCTTTTTGAAACCACACTCTTCATATCTTAAAACTTTGTTCAAAGAATCTTTCAATAAAAAAACATCATGATATCAAGTAATTTGCTTCCAACAGAAACCAAGCTCAAGCAAATGTAATTACCACACTCACTCTTATCACCTTGCTATAAGAGGGGTTTAATTAATGTTTTCCTAAAATCGCTAGGCACTTCTCCTTTTTCATAAATCATATTCAAAATCTTCAGTAATTTATCTTTAACTTCACAACCTCTATATTCAAACAAATCATTTACCACACTATAAGCACCTAGGACTCTAGTGTTTTTTAATCCTTTTAGTATTGTTTCTAATTCATCCTGGCAAAATAAATCTTCCTTTAAGTGTCAGAAACCGGGAACTCATTAACCCCTTGAAAGAGAGACTTAATGGGTAGTCCAAATATATTCTTCTATAGGAGGAGATTCTAGAGGTTAAATACCCTCTCCTTTTTGGTCAGAAGGACTGTGTTGCCAGTTCGCTTGATATGGGTAGCAGTCAGTTGAACATAATACACAAGCAAATGAAAAATAAAAACAGTTACTAGCTCATTTCTTATTTAAATGTATGGATTTGACGTTATTTTTGTTCAGGCCTTACCTTAAGTTTTAAGAGGGTTTGATACGGTGCTTCCTTGCTGATGAAAGGTAAATATCCAAGAACTGGTAGGCAAAAGGGACCGGGCGGCCGTTTTTGTCTATTCAACAGACGACAAACTAACAAAATAGTGAAGACAAATATGAAAAGTGTTTGGAGGTTGAAATACGAAAAGAGTTCCATCTGCAATAAAATAAACATGAATACCAATCTAGGTCCAATTTTGAAAGTAAAGAGAAAACACCCCTTTAAACCAGCATTGACATTTTATAATGATTCCTATCAATGCAAGGTTACTTTAAAAAAGAAAAACGAAACCAACAATTTCCACCAAAAGACTAGTTATAAACAATTCCAACTTAAACTCAATAACAGGCTATATAGAAAACGACCGAAAATCTGACATTTTCAAACAGTGAGAGATCTAACAAAATAAGAAGACACGACCGCACGACCCCCTTTTCACCGACATCGGGAGGCAAGAATGAAAATTTAAATAACTATCATTGTGCGTTGGTTTTCTGTAAATCGAGAAAAGTAAATGGAGATCCCTTTTAATTAATAAAATATCCAGAAAAGGTAATTTATTATTATCCTCAAACTCAACTGTAAATTTAATATTATTATCAAAACTATTTAAATGCTTACAAAATAGGTCTAAGGAGTCCAATCCATGTTTCGAAACGCACACCACGTCATCCATGAACCTACCCCAGAAGTAAGGGGAGATTCTAAAACTGTGTATAGCGGAGGTTTCAATGGCATCTATGAAAAGATTTGCCAATAAAGGAGAAAGAGAAGCCCCCATAGACACAACCGCACGATCCCCTTTTCACCGACATAGGGTGGCAAGAATGAAAATTTAAATACCTATCATTGTGCGTTGGTTTTCTGTAAATCGAGAAAAGTAAATGGAGATCCCTTTTAATTAATAAAATATCCAGGAAATGTAATTTATTATTATCCTCAAACTCAACTGTAAATTTAATATTATTATCAAAACTATTTAAATGCTTACATAAAAGGTCTACGAATTCCAATCTAGGTTTCCAAACTCACACCGCGTCATCCATGCAACTACACCACAAATAAGGAGAGATTCTAAAACAGTGTATAGCGGAGGTTTCAATGGCATCTATGAAAAGATTTGCCAATAAAGGAGAAAGAGAAGCCCCCATAGGTAACCCAAAATTTGTCTGTAAAACTCCCCTCGAAAACCAAAATAAAATGAAAATTCATCTACCAGGATAATTAGTTTCATAATGACTTCAATATCCAAAGTGGCTAAAGTCACAGCTTGCATTAAATCAAAATACTTTTCGAATTCAATTCATAAAATGTCCTCTCAAAAATTAAAATTGTAATTAGAATACATGGAAACAGCGTTGAAACTAAAAAGAACTAACCTGTTCTCCCGCATGAAATTTTTGAGTTTAATAATAAAATCTGTCAAGTTCTTAAATTATGATTTTCGTGTTCCCAAAAGTGGACGATATGCTACCGACAGCCACTTTCCTAATTTTGAAACAGGTGACGGAAAAGTTGACACAATGGGGCGGAGGGGGCTCCAGTCTTATGAATCTTAGGTAGACCATAGATCTTGGGTGCCAAACAACCCCTAGGATAATATTTGTTATAAAACTGTGGGGTAATGTGAAAATTATTTTTCATTTACTCCAATTCCTTTCTTGTTGATTTTACATATTTATCTGTAGGATCAAAATCAAGTTTTTTGTTTGTAATAGTGTCAGAAATAATGAATTTCATTTGATTATTATAGTCTCGAGTGTTCAAAATGACGACTGTGTTTCCCTTATCGGTTCTGGTGAAAATAAGGAATTTATCCGTTTTCATATCTTAAAGTATTTTAATGTAATATTTTTTTGAAATGTCTTTACCAATTCAGTTTATAATGAAGGTGTTCATTTTTCTTAAAATTTCGGCTCTAAGTTTTTGAGGAGTATCAACTTTATCTATAGAAGCCATAATTCCTGACTCCACCTTAGAAATTATTTTTGAATAGGAGATTGGTGTTGGAAAACAGAACTTAGAACCCTTCGACAAAACGGTTTCCTGTTGAATATTAAGATGGTTAGAAGACAAATTCTTAATTGCTGGACCCAGACAATGACGAGGATAAAAAACATCTGAATCTTGGAACTTCTCAAACAAAAGTTTATGAAACTTGTCAACCAAACGAACCTTGGACAAATGAAAATCATGGCGAAAAGATCTAATGGCCATTTCCTTAATTCGCATAAAAATGTCAGATGGAAGGTTAATTCTTAAAAAGGGTTTCAACAGAATTTAAGTCATTATACAGTTGAAGACGTTTTTGTTTTTGTTCTGATATCTCGTGATTTAAATCTATTAGGATTAATTTGTGTTTTAGATTTGTTTCATTATCACTTCCAAAATGGGTGAATATTTTAAAAAATTTTGGAATCACTGATTCCTTCTTCCAATTATTTAAGAAAATTCGTTGATTTAACAAATTTGCATGTTTTTTTTAACTAAAGACAAATAGTAATTGACAGAAGCGGCTAATTGTTGCCCGTACAACTGACGAATGAAAGATCTTAAGCCGAACTGGCCAGCCATAACAAAAACCACCAACCATGACAATATCCGCGTTGTTTTGCATTTACTTTTCTTTTCTCTCCACTGGCCACAGTCTCGTTTGTTTTTGTTTTTTTAGATTTTTCTCTTTGTTGGTTTTTGTCATGGCTGGCCAGTTCGGCTCAAGATCTTTCATGCATTATACGGGCCCACAAAAGAAGTCAAGTTTGGTTAATGCTAATGAAATAAAATAGGATGAATATATAATAGTTTAGAAACAAATTTGGGCTATATATTTGCAATTTCGGGGGGCGGGGTGGGGGGTAAAGCATAGCATATATTAAGTACGTAACCTAACCTGACCTAGGTACCTTCCTCCCCCTAAATCCCAAAAAACAATCGTTTAAATATTGAAAACTCGATAAGAAACCACGCTTTGCAATCAATTTAGATAGCGAATACCCGTTTGACGGGTCTCCATGTCTGGTTTCCTTTTACAGTATATAGCGGTGGGTCCGTATAATGCATAAGTACCCTCGTGTGTTTTCTGGCTACTAAATAAGTACCACCCTAAATTCCACCCATCATGGCATCTATCATAACAGGTAGATGCAGGTACAACATGTAGTATCTAAAGCCCAAATATAAATAATCTGACTTCATTATATTCAGGAAATTCCTATCTAGAGTTGATATTCAAAAACAACATCAGTCAAAAGGCTAATATCCTTCCTGGTATAGGCTAATTAAGGTATAAGCCTAGAACTGGGGTTGTTGAGAATGAAACGAGTTAAGAAAACAATTTTTATTTCATAATATGCAGAAGAATAGTAGTTAATATATTTTGAAGCAATTCCGGTATAGCTTACTCCCCTCCCCTTAATGGGCAGACATATAGATCAACTCATATACTTCTCATGTATTTTCCCACGCGTCGCTCTTATTTCAACTTGTGTACCCAGTACCCGCACAATTCCTTCAACACTGACGAAATCAAGAAACAGAAAGACACACGGGGAATGTTTAATTTTGGCTATATATTTGCACATTATGGTGAGGGGCGGGGGGCGGTGGTAACGTATATTGGGAGCACCTTCAAAGCTGTTAACTACAACTTTTTTTGCATTTTATGAAGTAAGAAGTATAATCTTAACATGTTTCCTTCTCAATCGCCTCAATTGTGGGCTTATACCCCAGTTCTTTATACCACCACAACGACTTCTAAGAAATCACTACAGCACTAAGCCGCATGAGGCGTAACAGGTACGCAAGCTTCTCCTCCATACCAATGTAGGTACTTTTTAAATATCCGACCAAACTCAAGAAGTGAAGTTAGGTTAATCATAATGAAATACACTAAAATAATAAGAATATAATACTTAGTAATAAAATTATGGAAACAACAACAGAGAATTATGGAAAGCAGGCCGCCCAGAACGCATTATATTAAATACCTAACCAAAATACCAACTCTATATATTAAATATTTAGTTAAAATATGCGTGCATTGTAGTTTAGAGAGAAGAAACAAGGTGTGGCTGGGATATTTAACAAATACCGAAATGTATTCAAAGCCTCCCTCTATTTAAATCATTTGTATTCC
This sequence comes from Artemia sp. Qi Xiang Cuo, assembly GCF_049724085.1. Taxonomy (NCBI): domain Eukaryota; kingdom Metazoa; phylum Arthropoda; class Branchiopoda; order Anostraca; family Artemiidae; genus Artemia; species Artemia sp. Qi Xiang Cuo. The sequence goes on along the minus strand of NC_142796.1, from coordinate 75,310,769 downwards.
AAATTTAAATGAGAAATTCTCTCCCTCCTTTCACTTTGATTGGAAATGACATTTCTTTTCAATTTGGGAAAAACTGCTTACAAGTATAAATAAAATCCCAGTCAACAGCGGTGTCTTATTGCCAATCACTATTCGGAAATCTGTTGTTGACTAAGTGAAAAGGTAGTTTGAACCAGTAACGTGTGCATTTGTATGTGATATACTTTTACGGTTAGCATTGATTACTCAAGGCGGTTTAGTGGTTTTTGAAAATAAAAAATTGCAGTCTTTTTCCTTTATCATTCTGAACGTTAGGATCGAAAGTATTTATCCCAACTCATCATATAACATACAAAATAATTTTTTATGAACAGGGAATAAGAAACTACCCCATAAGCTGGGCAAATCTGCAAGTCATGCTTAGAAACCTGCTTTATAAGGTCTTAGATTCCAATTGTAAATCCTTTGACCCTCCATTCCAATTTTCTTTTTCGGGGGAGAGGGAAGGATACGTGCTGCATATTTCACTTGTAAAATAAGGTAATGGGACAAGTTTAGCCATATACCGTTTTGAAAAAGTCAATTAAACAGAGAAAAAAAGACACTTCAGATTGCAGATCGGGTAGAAGCCCCTCCCCCTAAATATGAGGATTTCTAATGGTTTCAACTTTTAATGTCGCTCTATGCTTTCATTTGAAAAAGAAACTTTTTTTCTTCTGGTCCATTATTCTAACGATAAGAAATAAAGACCGCGAAGAAGTAACAACATAGTTCAGGCGTTAATTGTTCACGGTACTTATCGGTTATACAATAAACACTCGAGAATCTGTGACGCATGTCGCGCTCACAAGACAAAAACTAGTCAAGCAACTTCTTTAACAAGACAATTCCTTTGGCTCGCTAGGCAAGCAGGGGTTTCGCTCTCCGTGAACAATATATCCGAATAGGTTTTTCAGGGTTGAGGGGCTAAAAAGGTACCTTGGTTAGGTAAGGTTACGTATTTACTATATTACGCTCTGGGCGGTCCCCCTTCCATAATTCTGTAGTGCAGTTTTCACAATTTTCTTAATTAAGCATCGCCTTTTCATCTTATTGCATTTTGATTCACTTCAATTAAGCAAACATCTGTTCTCGAGTGTTTATTACATAACCAATAAGTACTCTTTTCACAGTGTATATAACTGTGAATGTAAAAACCATCAAAATGAATGGAACAAGGGCAGTACTACAAACTCCCTTTCTCCCATTGAAGCCAAATTAATCCGTCAGTTGCATGTACCGCGTGTAGGAGCTTCAGGCCACTGTCCTCTAGAAATCTCAAAATTTCTAGGCGGGGGGGGGGCTTCCTATCATTTGTTTATATTGTCATGTTTATTCATCTGTTTCTCGCTTTTTTGGATTTTCCCTTCCACCGCCCTCGGAATAAATTTCTCAGCACTAGTGTACTTGTACAAAGGAGTTGTCTCAAAATAACATTTTACCATTATGACTAACCCAATTAAAATTACTATTTCTGAGTTGGCACAATTTTTTCTCGCTAGACAATTCTTTTTTTTAACGTGTTTTAAAATTTTGAGTACTGTGGGTCGCGGCTCACGGTTCGTTCTTCCCTAAGTTGCAAGTGTCGCTGCAACCATGCCACAAGTTTGAGTCTTGTGATAGTTGAGTTAGATGACGGTCGAATTATATGAGGCTTGATTAGAAAGGGGCTTCAGACCCTGGACATGAAAAGTTTTCTAATTTCAAATGTATAAGAAGGAATAATATTTTCTTTTTTTTAGAAGGGAATGGGGAGGATTAGCTTTGCATTAAAGCGGCATAAAGATAAACAGAAACACTTGGATAAGAATTAACCAATGAATAAAGACCATTTCATTCGAGACATTTTTTATCACGTGTTGAGCCGATTTGGGGTAGAGTCAAATATGGTTGGGTTAAACGGGGTAACGTTGCATGAGGATTGAGTTAAATGAGGGTTGCATTGTTCGGGGGGTTGAGCTAAACTGGAGTTGTGTTGAACAATGGTTCAGTTAAACAGGTTGAGTTGAATGGGGTCAAGCTAACTGAGGGTTCAGTTGCAAGGGAACCCGCCATTGTAAACAAGTAAATGGCTATTAATTTTATTTTTAATATGGGCGTAAATCACTAGTAATCACGAACTTGTAAAATCTACCAAAATTTGGAATAAAAATATTATATCGACTCTAGGTTCACAGAGACGTTCACACGGGAGCAATATCCACTTTTCACGTCAATTTAGTCGCCAACCGAAAAAATTTTGTTGTGTTGTTGAGCAATTTATTGAGTTGAAGAAATTCACTTTATCGAGTAATTGAACATTCTCTCTTTCAATACTTGTCCTTTAATACCAAAAACATTGTAAATGATTGTTCTATTTTTTTCCCAAAGAAATAACAGCAACAGCCGTGGAACAGATAATCCTGGGCGAATATAATGGCAATTAAATATTAAAATTACTCATTGACGCAATTCACGGATACTGCCTGTAGGCACAATTTTTTCTGTGTAAACGTTGAGCAACATGTACCATTCTATGTGACATTTAAATTTTAGAAAACCAGTTGTCATTATTTGCATTTCATAACTTAGATATGACCATTATTGGCCAGAGACACTGCAATGCTGCTTATACATTGCAAACTTGTTTTAAAATCGTGACGATATGTAACGGAACTAAATCATTATTTCTCTACTTACAAAAGAGAGAAAAGTAAGTTTTTTGACTTTGCAATGCTGACTGGCAGGTATATTCTTTCATAGTTCGTGGTAAGAACTACAAGTAAGGAGCGAGTCGGCCGAATAGTAATTAAAACTGAAAAAAGAAATTTTGATGACAACTAATATATCAATAGAATTGGATTTTTATGCAAATTCCAAATAAATAATATTCATTAAGTTTAATGTTGCTCATCAAAAGCTATATGCCTGAGAAAACTTGCCAGATTTTTGAAAAAGCCTGAAACACCCCCCAAAAAAGTCAAGGGATCTTAATGAAAATCATACTATCAGATTCAGCGTATCAGAGAACCAGATTGTAGAGGGTTCAAGTTCTTATCAACAAAAAACCGGAATTTGTATTTTTTGCCAGATCACAGATGCGTTTGTAATTGTTTTTTTTTTCAGGGGTAATCGTATCAAACCAGTGGTCTTAGCATTTTGGAAGAGGGCTCATTTGAACGAAATTAAAAGTTCTAGTTCCCTTTTCAAATGGCCAAACAGATTGGAGAGCAACTAGTCCCCTCCCGCACCCATTTCTTCTCTATTGACATCAAATCAAAATTTACAGATGCTTATTTGGTTCAGCATAATTAAAAGGTCCCATAACTATGTCTCTCTGGATGATATGCCCCCCCCCCCCAACGTCACTTGCCTCTCGACGTCAAATAAATCACCATAATAATCAAGATGACTGGAAAGAACTAATGAGAATAAACCGAACATTCAAAATATTATGATCTAATCTCTGGAAAGTCAGCAATTCAAGATTTTTGTTTTCACTTTTATTTTTTTTATTTTTCGAAATTACAAATACAAAAAGATTGTGTAGAGCATTATTTGTTTTCAGTAAAGAGCAAATGAAGCAATATGCTTTAGAACTTGAAACGGTTAGAGGAGGGGGAAAGAGGCAGTAGCTAAACCCATGCTTGAAGTAATTTTTGTTCGTTTAAGTTTGACTTGAATATTCAGTTTAATTCATATTCGTTTAAAGATTTATTTATTCATCTATATTAGCGTCTATAATCGTTATAATTGATGTGAGTAGGGTAAGAGGTACCATTTCTAAGGGGCCCCCGTACCAAACAGGTTTTTCTGGTAGAACCTTATACTTCTAAGGGGCCCCCGTACCAAACAGGTTTTTCTGGTAATTCTATTCTACAGGGGCATTACACCCTTTCAAAGAGATTTACGCAATTTAAGGACAAGTTTTTCTGACGTAGATGTCTAGTTCATTATATACAAGTTTTTTTTTTTAGGTTAAATCCGTGGTCATTCATCTGTAAGCTGATTAGTAGGTTTTTTTTTTTTAAACTTTGCTAAAAGGTTTTTAAACCTATTAATAAGAAAGCTAAATGCATTATATTTTTGGAAATAGGAGATAGATTTTGTTATTCTATCAGACTTGTTTCTTTTAATGTGTTCATTAATAGAAGTACTAATGATTTTGAAAAGGTTAATTACTTCTTTAGTTTACGAGATTTGCGAATTTTTTTCTACAATGTATTTGAGCAAAGGTATTGCGATGGTTAAGAATGCCTCACAGGTAATTAAAGAATGAGAAATGGGATGCTATAATTAGAATTGTTTTAAGTTGAAAATTGTGACGTAAAAATAACTAAGTTATTTGCTTGCGTGTATAGGAATTCCCATGTTATTTGCTCGCCTGTATTTTGTGTTAAATAATTAGTTTTTGTATCTTTTAAAATAGCTTTAAGGGGTTTGAGAGACTCTGTTGCTTGATTCTGTGTGATTTTTATTTACATAGTGCTCAATAAAAACGAAATATTTGTTTTAAATAAGTAGTTTTTGTATCTTTTAAAAGAGCTTTAATGGGTTTGAGAGACTCAGTTGCCTTATTACGTGTGTTTTTTCTTTAATTAGTGGTCATAAAAAAATAAATTTTTGTGTTAAATCAGTAGTTTTTGTATCTTTTAAAAGAGCTTTAAGGGGATTGAGAGACTCAGATGCCTGATTCCGGGTGGTTGTTCTTTAATTAGTGGTCATTAAAAACGAAATTTTTGTGTTAAATAATTAGTTTTTGTATCTTTTAATAGAGCTCTATAAGGTTTGAGAGACTCAGTTGCCTAATTCCGTGTGGTTTTACTTTACTTGGTGGTAATTAAAAACTAAATTTTTGTGTTAAATCATTATTTTTGTATCTTTTAAAAGATCTTTAAGGTGTTTGAGAGACTCAGTTGCCTGATTCCGTGTGGTATTTCTTTACTTGGTGGTGATTTTTTGTTTCTTTTAAAAGAGCTTTAAGGGGTTTGAGAGACTCAGTTGCCTAATTCCGTGTGATTTTTCTTTACTTTATGGTCATTAAAAAAGTAATTTCTGTGTTAAATAAGTAGTTTTTGTATCTTTTAAAATAGATTTAAGGGGTTTGAGAGACTCAGTTGCCTTATTCTGTGTGGTTTTTCTTTACTTAGTGCCAATTAAAAACGAAATTTTTGTTTTAAATAAGTAGTTTTTGTATCTTTTAAAATAGCTTTAAGGGGGTTGAGAGACTCAGTTGACTAAGTAAGTGTGGTTTTTCTTTACTTAGTGGTTATTAAAATAGAAGTTTTTGTTTTAAATCATTAGTTTTTGTATCTTTTAAAAGAGCCTTAAGGGGTTTGAGAGACTCAGTTGCCTGATTACGTGTGGTTTTTCTTTACTTATTGGTCATTAAAAAAGAAATTTGTGTGTTAACTAAGTAGTTTTTGTATCTTTTAAAAGAGCTTTAAAGGGTTTGAGAGACTCAGTTGCCTAATTCAGTGCGGTTTTACTTTACTTGGTGGTCATTAAAAACGAATTTTGTTTGTTAAATAAGTAGTTTTTGTATCTTTTAAAATAGCTTTAAGGGTTTTGAGAGACTCAGTTGCCTGATTCCTTGTGGTTTTTCTGTACTTGGTTGTCATTTGTTTTATATTTTAAAAGAGCTTTAAGGGGTTTGAGAGACTCAGTTGCCTAATTCCGTGTGATTATTCTTTAATTGATGGTCATTAAAAAAGAAATTTTTGTGTTAAATAAGTAGTTTGTGTATCTTTTAAAAGAGCTCTAAGGGGTTTGAGAGACTCAATTGCCTGAGTCCTTGTTATTTTTGTTTACTGGGTGGTCATTAAAAACGAAATTTTTTTGTTATATAATTAATCTTTGTATATTTTTAAAAGAGCTTTAAGGGGATTGAGAGACTCAGTTGCCTCATTCCATGTGGTTTTTATTTACTTGATAGTAATTAAAAACGAATATTTTTTTTTAAATAAGTATTTTTTTTATATTTTAAAATATATTTACTTGTTTATATAGAGAAATATGAAGGATAAATTGTAATTTTTATTATAGTTTTTTTCAAAAATATCGAAAAATAATGTTTATCTAATAGTTTTTTTTATATTATTAAATATCGTTAAAGGGATTTAGAGACTAAGTTGCCTAATTACATGTGGTTTTCCTTAAATTGGTGGTCATTAAAAACGAAATTTTCGTGTTAAATCAGTAGTTTTTGTATCTTTTAAAAGAGCTTTACGGGGTTTGAGAGACTCGGTTGCCGGTTTCCGTGTGATTTTTCTTTACATTTTGGTCATTATTAACGTAAATAAAGAGAGCTATCAGAAGTTATTGTATATTTTAAAAGAGCTTTACAGGGTTTGAGAGACTCAGTTGCCTAATTCCGTGTGGTTTTCCTTTGCTTGGTGGTCATTAAAAACGAAATTTTTGTGTTAAATCAGTAGTTTTTGTATCTTTTAAAAGAGCTTTATTGGGTTTGAGAGACTCAGTTGACTGAGTCCGTGTGTTGTTTCTTTACTTGGTGGTGAGTATTTTATTATTTTTATTGTTATTTTAGTAGTTTTTGTGTCTGAGTTGACTAATTCAGTGTGATTTTCCTTTACTTGGTGGTCATTAAAAACAAAATTTTTGTGTTAAATCAGTAGTTTTTGTATCTTTTAAAAGAGCTTTACAGGGTTTAAGAGACTCAGTTGCCTAATTCCGTGTGGTTTTTTCTTTACTTGGTGGTCATTAAAGACGAAATTTTTGTGTTAAATAAGTAGTTTTTGTATCTTTTAAAAGAGCTTTAATGGGTTCGAGAGACTCAGTTGTCTGATTCCGTGTGGTTTTTATTTACTCGGTGATCATTTGTTTTATATTTTAAAAAAGATTCACAGGGTTTGAGAGACTCAGTTGACTCACTCCGTGTGGTTTTCATTTACATTCTTGTAATTAAAATCGAAATTTTGTGTTAAATCAGTAGTGTTTTTTTCTTTTAAAATAGCTTTACAGGGATTTAGAGACTCAGTTGCCTGATTCCTTGTGGTGTTGCTTTACTTGGTGGTCATTAAAAACGAAATTTTTGTGTTAAATAAGTAGTTTTTGTATCTTTTAAAAGAGCTTTAAGGGGTTTGAGAGACTCAGTTGCCTATTTCCGTGTGGTTTTGTTTTACTTGGTGGTCATTTGTTGTATCTTTTAAAAGAGCTTTACAGAGTTTGAGAGACTCAGTTGCCCAATTCCGTGTGGTTTTCATTTACTTGGTGGTCATTAAAACGAAATTTTTGTGTTAAATCAGTAGTTTTTGTATCTTTTAAAAGAGCTTTAAAGGGTTTGAGGGACTCAGTTGCCTAATTCCGTGTGGTTCTTCTTTACTTGTTGGTCATTAAAAAATAAATTTTTGTGTTAAATCAGTAGTTTTTGTATCTTTTAATACAGCTGTAATGTGTTGGAGAGACTCAGTTGCCTGATTCCGTGTGGTTTTTCTTTACTTGTTGATCATTTGTTGTATCTTTTAAAAAAGCTTTACAGAGTTTGAGAGACTCAGTTGCCTAATTCCGTGGGGTTTTCCTTTACTTGGTGGTCATTAAAAACGAAATTTTTGTGTTAAATCAGTAGTTTTTTGTATCTTTTAAAAGAGCTTTAAGGGGTTTGAGAGACTCAGTTGCCTGATTCCGTGTGGTTTTTCTTTACTTGGTGGTCATTTGTTGTATCTTTTAAAAGAGCTTTACAGGGTTTGAGAGACTCAGTTGCCTAATTCCGTGGGATCTTTTCTTTACTTGATGGTCAGTAAAAACAATATGTTTGAGGAAACTTTTCAGTTTTTGTATGATTAAAATGCGATCCAAGGGGTTTGAGAGACTCAGATTTCTGAATCGTTGTTTTTTTTCTTTAATTTGTGGTCAGTAGAATAGAAATATTCTTTTTAAAACAGCAGTTTCTTTATATATTAAAATACCTTTAAGGGGAATGAGAGACTCAGTTTTACCTTGTCACAGTTACATTTTCTTGATTTTTCAAAGTTCATTTTTAATTTCTTTCGTTTAAATGCAAGAGTTGGAAATATTTCAGTAGTGTTTGGTTGTGGTTTACCTTGTCTCAGTTACATTTTCTTGATTTTTCAAAGTTCATTTTGAATTTCTTTCGTTGAAATGAAAGAGTTGGAATATTTCAGTAGTGTTTGCTTGTGGTTTACCTTTTCACAGTTAAATTTTCTTGATTGTTCAAATTTTATTTTGAATTTTTTTCCTTGAAAAGTAAGAGTTGGAATATTTAAGTAGTGTGTGGTGGTGGTTTACCTTGTCACACTTACATTTTATTGATTTTTCAAAGTTCATTTTGAATTTCTTTCGTTGAAATGCAAGAGTTGGAATTTTTCAGTAGTGTTTCGTTGTGGTTTACCTTGTCACAGTTAAAATATCTTTATTTTTCAAAGTTCATTTTGAATTTCTTAATTATAAATTCAAGTGGTTGAATTTTACTTTAGTTGTTGTGGCTGGGTTCGCTTGTGAGACGTACATTTTATTGAATATTCAAATTTAATATTTATTTTCTTTCGCTGAAATGCAAGAGTTGGAATATTTCAGTAGTGTTTGGTTGTTGTTTACCTTGTCAAAGTTTCATTTTCGTGATTTTTATTAGTTCATTTAGAATTTATTTCTCTGATAAGAAAGTTTTTAAAGATTTCTGTTGCGCTTGATTGTGGTTCACCTTGTTAAAGTTTATTTTTCATTATTTTTCATTGATCATTCCGAGTTGTTATTGAGTAAAAGAAATAGATGAACTATTTGTGTATCATTCGGTCATGGCTTTCATAGTAACATTTACATTTTCTTGATTCTTCAAAGTTCATTTTGAATTTCTTTCGTTGAAATGCAAGAGTTGGAATATTTCAGTAGTGTTTGGTTGTGGTTTACCTTGTCACAGTTACATTTTCTTGATTTTTCAAAGTTCATTTTGAATTTCTTTCGTTGAAATGCAAGAGTTGGAATATTTCAGTAGTGTTTGGTTGTGGTTTACCTTGTCACAGTTACATTTTCTTGATTTTTCAAAGTTCATTTTGAATTTCTTTCGTTGAAATGCAAGAGTTGGAATATTTCAGTAGTGTTTGGTTGTGGTTTACCTTGTCACAGTTGCATGCTCTTGATTTTTCAAAGCTCATTTTGAATTTCATTCATTGAAATGAACGAGATGGACTATTCCTACAGTTTCTGATTGTGGTTTTCCATGTCACTGTTACATTTTATTGCTTCTTCTATGTTCCGTCCTTATTTAATTAATTTATATACAAGAGTTGGAATATTTCAGTAGTGTTAGCTTATGTTTTACCTTGTCACAGTTACATTTTCTTGATTTTTCAAAGTTCATTTCGAATTTCATTCGTTGAAATGCAAGAGTTGGAATATTTCAGTAGTGTTTGATTGTGATGTACATTGTCAGATTTACATTTCTTGATATTTAATTTTTATTTATGAAATTCATTAATTTAAATTCAAGAGATGTAATATTTAAGTAGTGGTTGGTTGTTGTTTAACTTTTAAAAGCTACATTTTCTTGATTTTTCAAAGTTCTTTTGGAATTTATTTATTTGAAATGCAAGAGTTGGAATATTTCAGTAGTGTTTGGTTGTGGTTTACCTTGTCACAGTTACATTTTCTTGATTTTTCAAAGTTCATCTTGAATTTTTTTTATTTAAAAGCAATAATTGAACTATTTCAGTTGTGTACGGGTACGTATCAAATAGAAAACGCTAAATATTATAAATTTTTCAAATATCAAATTTAATAAAATAAGTATTTGTTAATTATATTTAAAAATTCTGTTTATTTATTGTGTTTATTACATTGTCACAGTTACATTTTGATTTTATTGCTATGTTAATTTTGTATTTCTTTCTTTGAAATGCAAGAGT
>NC_142796.1:75226017-75300394 GCF_049724085.1 Artemia sp. Qi Xiang Cuo | reverse complement strand
TAGGTTAGCCTACGTCCACGCGTGTACACAGGTTAACATAGTCTAACCTAACTTAACCAAACCTAGCCTAATCCAAACTACCCTGACCTAATCATCACCATCACTTTTCGTATGTCTCTCACCTAACCTAATCGCACTTCAGTGATGCGAAAGTAGTCTAACATAACCAAATCTCATCTAACCTAACTTAATCTAGTCTAATCTAACCATACTCACCGGAATAGGTTAGGTTAACTTATCATGAGTACTCATGATAAGCACATGTTTGTGCATGTGTATACATGTGTGTAACTTAGGCAAGGTAAACTAGACCCAGGCACTAGTGAAATAGTCCAACTCGTGCATTTCAACGAGAAAAATTCAAAATTAATTTGAGAAACAAGAAACTGTAACTATGATAATTTAAACCATAAACAAACATACCTTATATATTCCAACTCTTGAATTTTAATGAACGAAATTCGAAATTAAAATTTAAAAATCAATGAAATGTAACAGTGAGCAGGTACACCAAAAGCAAACACTTCTGAAATATTCCAAATCTTGCATTTCAAAGAAATAAATTCATAAATTAAATTTTAAAAAACAAGAAAATTCATCTTTGAAAAGTTAAACCAAAACGAAACACTAGTTAAATATTCCATATCTTTCATTTCAACGAAAGAAATTCGAAATGAGCTTTGAAAAATCAAGAACATGTAACTGTGAGAAGTTAAACCATCACCAAACACCTCTGAAATAGTCCAACACTTGAAATTCAATGATATACAGTCTAAATGAACTTTTAAAAATCAAGAAAATGTAACTCCTATAAGTTAAACCAAAACCAAACACCACTGATATTGTCCCACTCTTGCATTTCAAATACATAAATTCGAAATGAAATTTTAAAAATAAATAAAATTTAAATTTGACAAGGTAAAACCACTACCATACAAAACTTAAATAGTCCAACTCTTCAATTTCGACGAAGGAAATTCTCAATGTTCTTTGAAAAATCAATAAAATGTGAAAGTAACAAGGTGAACCATACCCAAACATTACTTAAATATTCAAACTATTGAATTTAAAAGAAATAAATTCAAAATGAACTTGGAAAAATCATGAAAATGTAACTGTGACAAGGTAAACCACTACCAAGCACTACTAAAATAGTCAAACTCGTGCATTTCAAAGAAAAAAATTCAAAATTAACATTTAAAAATCAAGAAACTGTAACTGTGACAATGTAAACAACTACCATACACTACTGAAATATTCCAACTCTTGCATTTCAAATGAAATAAATTCAAATGAAATTTTAAAAGTAAAGAAAATTTAACTATTACAAGGTAAAAAACAAGCAAACCATAATTAAATATTCAAAATCTTTCTTTACAACTAAATAAATTAAAATTAACATTTAAAAGTCAAGAAATTTAACTTTGACAAGGTTATACACAACCTGACACTTGTTAAATATTGCAACTAGTGCTTTTCAACGAAATAAATTAAAAATGAACTTGGAAAAATCAAGAAACTATATCTGTGACAAGGTAAACCACAACCTAACTATACTGAAATATCCCAACTCTTGCATTTCAACAAAAGAAATTCAAAATGAACTTTGAAAAATCAAGAAAATTTAACTGTGACAAGGTAAACCACAACCAAACACTACTGAAATATTCCAACTCTTGCATTTCAAGGAAGAAATTCAAGATGAACGAAATTCAAAATGAACTTTGAAAAATCAAGAAAATGTAACTGTGATAAGGTAAACCAGAGCCAAACACTTCTGAAATATTCCATCTCTTGCATTTCAACTAAAGAAATTCAAAATGATCTTTGAATAATCAAGAAAATGTAACTGTGATATGGTAAACCATAACCAAACACATTTGAACTAGTCCAACTCTTGTATTTCAATGAAAGAAATTCAAGATGAACTTTGAAAAATCAAGAAAATTTAACTTTGACATTGTAAACCACGATCGAACGCCTCTGAAAAATTCCAACTAATGCTTATCAACAAAATAAATTCAAAATGATCTTTGAAAAATCAAGAAAATTTAACTGTGACAAGGTAAACCACGGCCATACACTACTGAAATATTCCAACTTTTGCTTTTCAACGAAGGAAATTCAAATGGGCTTTGAAAAATCAATAAAATGTAACTGTGACAAGGCGAACCATAAGCAAACATTACTGAAATATTACAACTCTTGCATTTCAAAGAAAGAAATTCAAAATGAACTTGGAAAAATCAAGAAAATGTAACTATGACATGTTAAACTACTTCCACGTACTACTGAAATATTTCAAATATTGCATTTCAACTAAAGAAATTCAAAATTAACATTTAAAATTAAAGAAAATGTAACTGTGACAAGGTAAACCACAACCAAACACTTCTGAAATATTCCAACTCTTGCATTTCAAATGAAATAGAAATTCAAATGAACTTTGAATATTCAATCAAATGAAAGAAATTCAAATGAACTTTGAAAAATTAAGAAAATGTAACTGTGACAAGGTAAACCACAAGCAAACACTACTGAAATATTCCAACTCTTGCTTTTCAAGGACAGGAATTCAAAATTAACTTTAAAAATAAAGAAAATATAACTGTGACAATGTAAACCACAACCAGACACAACTGTAAAATTCCAAATATTTCCTTTAAAATAAAGAAATTAAAAATAAGATTTGAAAAATCAAGAAAATTTATCTGTGACAAGGTAAACCACAACCGAACGCTACTGAAATATTCCTACTCTTTCATTTCAACAAAAGAAATTAAAAATGAAATTTGAAAAATCAAGAAAATGTAACTGTGACAAGTTATCCCACTAGCAAACACTACTGAAATATTTCAACTCTTGCATTTCAACTAAAGAAATTCAAGATGAATATTGAAAAATAGAGGAAATGTAACTGGGACAAGGTAAATCATAACCAAACACTTCTGAAATATTCTAACTCATTCATTTCAACTAAAGAAATTCAAGGTTAACTTTTAAAAATCAAGAAACTTAAACTGTGACAAGTTAAACCACAAACAAACAATTATTAAATAGTCCTAATCTTTATATAAAAATTAAGTAAATAAAAACTTAAAATTTAAAAATAGCTAAAATGTCAATTTAACTTGGTAAACCACAACCAAACACTCGTTAAATATTCTAATTCTTGAATTACAACGAAAGAAATTCAAAATTAAGTTTGAAAAATCAAGAAAATGCAACTTTGACAAGGTAAACCACAACCAAACACTACTGAAATATTCCAACTCTTGCATTTCAACAAAAGAAATTCAAAATGAAATTTTAAACATATAGAAAATCTAACTGTTACAAGGTAAACCACACCCTACCTCTACAGAAATATTTCAACTCTTGCATTTCAAAGAAAGAAATTCAAAATGAACTTTGAAAAATCAAGGAAAGGTAAATTTGACAAGGTAAGCCACAACCATACACTACTGAAATATTCCAGCTTTTGCATTTCAACGAAAGAAATACAAAATGAACTTTGAAAAATCAAGAAAATGTAACTGTGACAAGGTAAACCACAACCAAACACCACTGAAATATTCCAACTCTTGCATTTCAATGAAATAAATTCTAAATTAACTTTTAAAAATCAAGAAAATGTAACTGTGACAAGGTAAACAACAACCACACAATACTTAAATATTCCAACCCTTTAATTTAAATTAAATAAATTAACATTTATATTTTTATATTCTCGAAAATGTAACTGAGACATTATAAACTACGACCATCCACAACTAAAATGTTCCAATTCTTGAAATTCCACAAAAGAAATTCAAAATGAACTTTGAAAAATCGGGAAAATGTAACTGTGACAAGGTAAACCACAACCAAACACTACTGAAATAGTCCAACTCTTGCATTTCAACGAAAAAAATTCAATATGAACTTTGAATAATAATTAAAATGTAAATTTGATAAGGTAATCCACAACCAAACACTACTGAAATATTCCAACTCTTGCACTTCAACGAAATAAATTCAAAATGAAGTTTGAAAAATCACGAAAATGTAACTGTTACACGGTAATTCATAACCAAACACAACTGAAATATTCGAACTCTTGTAATTCAACGAAATAAATTCGAAATGAACTTTGAAAAATCAAGAAAATGTAACTGTGACAAGGTAAACCACCACCAAACACTAATGAAATAGTCCAACTCTTGCATTTCATCTAAAGAAATTCAAAATGAACTTTGAAAAATCAAGAAAATGTAACTGTGACAATGTAATCCAAAACAAAACACTACTGAAATATTACAAATCTTTCACTTCAAAGAAAGAAATTCAAAATTATCTTTGAAAAAAAATTAACATGTAACTTTGACAAGGTAACCCAAAACCAAACACCACTGAAATATTCCAACTCTTGCTATTCAAGGAAATAAATTCAAAATTAGATTTTAAAAATAAAGAAAATGTAACTGTGACAAGGTAAACCACATAAAAACAATTCTGAAATATTCATACTATTGAATTTCAACGAAAGAAATTCAAAATGAACTTTGAAAAATCATGAAAAAATAACTGTGACAGATTAAACCACAACAAAACACTACTGAAATATTCCAACTCATGCATTTCAACAAAGGAAATTCAAAATGAACTTTGAAAAATCAAGAAAATTTAACTGTGACAAGTTAAACCACAATCAAACGCTACTGAAATATTCCAACTCATGCATTTCAACAAAGGAAATTCAAAATGAACTTTGAATAATCAAGAAAATGTAACTGTGACAAGGTAATCCACAACCAAACACTTCTGAAATATTCCAACTCATGCATTTCAATAAAAGAAATTCACAATGAACTTTGAAAAATCAAGAAAATTTAAATTTGACACGTTAAACCATACCCAAACACTTCTTAAATATTCCAACTCTTGCATTTCGACGAAAGAAATTCAAAATTAACTTTTAAAAATCAAGAAAATTTAACTGTTACAAGTTAATCAACAACCAAACACTTCTTAAATAGTCAAACTCGTGCATTTCAACTCAAGAAATTCAAAATTAAATTTGAAAATATCATGAAAATGTAACTGTGACAAGGTAAACCACAACCTGTGTGTGTCTCTGTGTGTGTCTCTCTGTGTGTAGGTCTCTGTGCGTGTTTCTGTGTGTGTGTGTCTCTGTGTGTGTGTCTCTGTGTGTGTGTCTCTGTGTTTGTGTATCTGTGTGTGTGTCTCTGTTTGTGTCTCTGTGTGTGTGTCTCTGTGTATGTGTCTCTTTGGGTGAAACAGTTTGAGGCATTTTAGGCGATGATTTTAGAAAACAAAAGCAGAACTTTTAAAATCACAAGAACTGAAGGTCAGTAAATAATTCCTTTGTGGGGCCTGGGGAGGGCCTTGGGGGGTCTGGGTGGGCCTTTGGGGGCGCCGGCGATCCTGTGGGCGCTGGGGGGGCCTTGGGGGCGCACTGGGAGGGCCTTTGGGTGCCTGGGGGACTTTTGGGGACCGGTGGAGGGTCGTTGGGACCCCGTTGGACCGTTGGGAGCTCGATGGGCGTTTGGGGACCGGTGGAGGGCCTTTGGGGCACCGTTGGGCCTGTGGGAGCTCGATGGGCCTTTGAGGACCCGTGGAGGGCCTTTGGGGCACAGGGAGGGCCCTTGGGGGTCCGGGGGGCCAGTTGGGGGTCTGGGGGACATTTGGGGCCTGGGGATGGCCTTTGGGGGTCTGGGTAGGCCTTTGGGGGCGTCGGTGGCCCTTTGGGAGCTTGGGGGGCTTTGAGGACCGGGGGCTTCCTTCGGGGTTGGGGTAGGAGGATCGGAACCCTTTGGGGTTGGGTTAGAGGACCTCACAACACTGTTCAAATGAAGCTTGTGTATTATAACGACCACAGAGTTTCACCATTAAATTCTCTTCCAAAATCTCTTCAAAAATCTTCTTTTAAAATGTCTCTATCTGTTTTGCCGAAATAGTTCCATAACCTGTCTAAAACGGTTTCGCCCAAATAATCCCTAAACGTAAATTCAGCGTGTTCCTTTGTTATTGGTATCTCTGCGCTAACGCATTTCAAATTAATATGAAACCATTTCGCGCGCTAAAACAATTCATCGCTAAGATGTTTCTTGCCTAATTGTTTCCATGGCCGTTGGTTATTAATATCTTTTGGAGTTCGACCAGTAGAACTGTTCCCGAGGCGAAGACATTAATGACTTGGATCTATTCCTGGAGAAATGTTTCTAGGCGAAAATTTTTAAAGTCTGACAGATGATGTCATTGATTGATTGATCTGTCAGGAAATGGGAAATTAATTTGTTGTTTCTAAGAGGAATTATTGATTCACGATAGGTGAATTGAGGTCGACAGCACAGGTGTTATGGCTCGTAACAGCACCACGTGGTTTATGGCTTTCTAAGTGACAAAGTTCCTGTTTTTCAAATTCTCACTGAACAAAAACATAAAACATACAAAAATTTGAGAAATTTCCTGTTTTTCAAATTCTAAATCACAAATAACATAAAAACATAAACAAATGTTACAAAGTTCCTGTTTTTCAAATTCTCAATGACAAAATACATAAAAACATACAAAAATGTGAGAAAGCCCCTGTTTTTCAAATTCTCAATGACAAAAACCATAAAAACATACAAAAATGTGAGAAAGTTCCTGTTTTTTCAAATTCTCACTGACAAAAACCATAAAAACATACAAAAATGTGAGAAAGCCCCTGTTTTTCAAATTCTCACTGACAAAGTCCATAAACCACGTGGTTCTATGCCCATATATGGACTCCCGCTGGGAGTAGCACCCCCCCTACTACTGATAGGATGGAGGAGGGCTGAGCAAGGGAATGTCAAATTAGTTTTTAAGAAAGGGGAAAGGTTTAACACATTTTTTTGTCCAACCTACACATAAATAATGTTTTTACAGTGTCCTATATTTTATGGACGGTTAATTAGCGAGAAAGATCAAAAGGCACTATGAGGTGCCAGGATGTCAAAGCGACGTCTCGGGAACGACTTAGGTTATTAAAATGAAATCTTAAGGGAAAGTTTTGGTGGGAGGGGGGTCAAATGGATGTTGAATTGTAGCTTATGGGAATGGATTGAACTATATAAAAATACACTAAGTTCATCTAGGTTATCAAAATACCATATATCAGGGAAATTAACGGTTTGAGGGATCCAGTTGGAATTTTGAAAAAGAAGTGGAGGGGAAGGTAAAGTAGATTTTAAATTTATACATGGGAGATGGGCTAGGCAAGCCTAGGCAATAAATTCTCGAAGAAGAATTTGGTTATATTGATTCTTAGAGTAAACTGTTCTACTTTCTTTCGTTGATGATCATTCAGGCGATGAAGGCAACTCAGTTATAATTTCAGAACCGAAACCATCTCGATCAGAAAACAAATCTGGTTGTGTGTTTTTTTTTTCTTTTTTTAATACAAAAACGGGACTCATTTTAGGAAATCACCTTAAATGCATTTATTTCATTTTGAGTTTGTGGTATTAAATAAAAAAACACATTTTTTCCGCTGAAATTAGGAAGCAACATTGAAACTTAAAATGAAACGACATCATTCCGAATATGAGGAGGCTGTCCCCTCTCAAATCCCTCACTCATTACTCCAAGGTTTGTTTGTACTTTAAAAAAATATGTTTATTCCATTAAACGAAAAGTTGAACTTTAGCATAAAGAGCAAGGGATTGAGGAGGGGTAACAAGAGCAAGGGATTGAGGGTAACCCCTTGGGATAAGAGCAAGGGATTGAGGAGGGATTGAGGAGGGGTCAATTACGGAATGATTTCAGTTCATTTTAAGTTCTAACGCTGCTCCTTTCTTTCGGTTGAAAAAACTTGTTTTTTTTTATTTAATTTCTGATCGTTTTTCAAATCCTACTGGGAAATCCCCATCCTCTTTCCGTGGAAAATTCCACCTCATGGGGAACACTTCCCGTGTAAAATCCCCCAATCGTGAAAAATTCCGTACGTTTCCAAATGAAAAATATTATACGTGAACAACGAACAAATTGCATAACCTATAGCCGTTTCCCCATGGGATATGGAGGTCAGGTCATCATCAGAGGCATATTTATTGGACCTTTCAACTATTTTGAACAAAATGACTATCTCAAAATTGTTATCGGTCTTTTGGGGAAAATGAGCGTGAGAGGGGGTCTATTTGCCCTCTAATCTTTTTGGTCACTTAAAAAGGGCATTCTAACTTTTAGTTTCCGTTTGAATTAGCCCTCTCCGACATTCTAGGACCAATGGTTCGATACGATCACCCCTGTTGAAAAAATAGGTTTAATATTGCTCTTAACTTTTCTTGGAAGAACCTTTTCTTTCGGAAAAGGTTTTATTTTAATCAACTACTTACAAAGGGCCTAGATTTTCAGATGTTTATTCGAATGAGCTCTTTTCTTAAAAAGCTAGCATTATAGACTATGGATGATTGGATACACGGTCATTCTTCTCTGGAAAACTAAGAAATTCCATATTCTGTTGATAGGGGCTTTAGGGTTCTCGTACATATCAACTTTATTCGCATAATTTCCATCTAGACAACACATTTTTTTGGGGAATTCAATTCCTGTTTCTAAAATTTTTCAAATTTTATGTGCTAATTGCTTTTGATAAGAAACTTTAAAATTAATTAATTTTACATTTTTAGAATCAGCATAAACAATAGAATTTGTTGTTGCAAATATTTAATTTCATTTTTTTTTTTTAGAGTTTTGGTTTCCGCTAACAAGGGTCGCTCTTCACTTACTGTTCATTACTATAACTATGAGCTGTTTGATCCAAGACTAGTAAAATGTGAGGAAGCTACTATTCCCTCCTTCAGCACCCGTTTATTAAATTAAGGGCTAATTGAATATTCGTACAAGAACAGAAAATGATAATCGCCCTCTAAGAAAGTGTAGGCTACTCCTACAAATATTGATCAGGAGCTAGGAAAGTTATGAAATATCAAACATTGATTGTAAGCTCATCATTTCCACGTTTTTAGAGTGAATTCTTCAAACAAATCATTTTAATAAGGGCGCCTCCCATGGACACCGGCGGAGGAGCAAGGGGCAATACCTCCCTGGAAACAAAACAGTTTTAAAAAACGTTTATAAACAGGAAAATGAGAAATATTCCTAGTGAGAGATGAGAATAAACTTACAAGCCATCTATTACTCAAATAAAGAAATTCTCTTCGTTCTTTTTTACTGCAAAACATTAGAGTAGTTAATGCATATTAATCCTAGAAAATGAAAATTAATAAAATACACACAGCAGTTTAAATTCTGACTTACCAATGGTTCTGCATTGTAATGAGGCTCTGGTTTGAAGTGCACTTCATTCTGACAGGTGTTGGGTTTTGGTTTCCCACTGAAATTTGAGCCACTCGGGCTCAAAAACACTAAAATTTCAACCCAAGCTAGTGCAATTAAGATATACCAAACATTTCTTTCAATACTGCTTATACTAATCTTATTAGACATCCTTAGATTCTTCATGGTACGCAAAACTGTACTGCCTCAGTTCCAGACGTTAAAAAACTGAATCTTCTGGTTTGACGAGAACCCAAATACAGTTGAATGTACTTGCTTTTTATTTTGCATGTGAAAATAGGAACCGTTGTGGCAGAGTGGTTTAATTTAGTCGCGCAAAGTGAAAGGTATAACATTTTTTGGCGAGTGTTTTTTTTTTCGGGGGAGGGGGTCTTCGTCTTATTTTTCTGTTTCCATCAGCAGTTATTTTCTCTTGGGAAATAACCGACGTTATTCAGCATTTTTATTTCAACATTCGTGTTCTGCCTTTCAAAATATTCTGTTTTAGGTGGCTCGCTTTGCAAAAATAGCCCTATACAACTGAAAACTAGCCTCTTTATATTGTTGATGTGAAAAAAGTCTGAATTTGAAGTCAATATGTGGTAAAAGGAAATACTTTTGACTGCGTATGCCGGGTATTTGGTCTTCCGGGTATCTTAGGGTGTTTATGGTTTTTCCAACGTTCGCTAAAATAAATTAAGGCATACTGCCAAATACCAGATGACCTGTTTTTATAACAGAAATGAATTTCACATACAACCTAAGGAGGTAATTCTGTATTTTTCCTTCGCGAATAAGGTAATTATTACAAACAAACAAATTTCTAGGCCAGTTCGTTCAACTTGCTGTCTTTTCAAACGAATTTTTAGACTAATTTATTTGTTTTCAAACAAATAATTTTGCTGTAACATTATGATGAATTTTGACTTGTCATAGCCCTTGTCATGGGCGAAAGTGCTTTAAAAGAAAAGGCAGGATGTAAATTCTGCCCTTTTAAAGAATGGCACCTTAAGTCAAAAATTAAAGTTGAAAAGAACACCCATGTCAGACAGGGAGAGCTACGATTAGGGACGTACGCAGGGAGTATCCGGATAGGCTACAGGGAGTATCCGGACGTACCTGAAGTCTCAAGATTTGTTTTTTATTTTCCAATAATTTTACGTACCTGAAGTCTCAAGATTTGTTTTTTATTTTCCAATAATTTTCTGATTTTTCTCACAGAATAATGGGTTTGAAGGATTTGGCCCCCCCAAAAAAACAAATTCGTGCGTAAGTGCATGGCTACGATCTATATACACCGGAGTTAGGAGGGGGGATTATGGCTCGGTAAAAAAATTTGCTTGTATCAAAACTAGACAAACTACAAATTCAGCAAAAACCGTCGGAAAATATTTTAAAAATCGTAGAAAAATGTATATTTTCCATGGAAGGGAGGAGGTACACGGAACTATGGGTTCCCTCTCTCTGTTTAGACATTAGGCATATCTATCATTCTGCATTGAAAGGGATATATACCCTTGTGTGGTGGAGATTTAGCAACGGAAGTGGTTTTCAAAAGCCATTAGTTGGTCAGAATTAGTACGCTTTCGTCTAATCAGCATGTTCATCAGTTTATTTTAATCTCCAGTCTATATTGTTTTCAAGCCTCTTTTTTTAGAGTTGTAAATATTCTGGACATAGGTTGATCTTTACTTTTTGTTTATTAACTAAAAATGCTTAAAAATTGAGCTTGTATATCTAAGACTTGCAAATAAGAGGAAAACTAAGTTAAATACAGTTTACTTGCGGGTGCACTTGCGGCTGCTTCCAAATACACCACTCGTTTCAAATAATATTTCTCAATTAAGTTTTTCAGCACAAATAAAATCCGGACAATTTCATCGTATGTTTTCTTATACATTTGAAGTTGAAGTATCAGTTGCAAAGCTCCCGTTTATTTGCAGAACAATTTATTCTTTCACAAAAATACACGACAACTCTACCTATAGGTTGGTACATATGCATATCAAACGTGAATACCGTTAATAAAGTCCCTTCTCGCATCTCCCAAAAATAAAATAAAAAATAGCTACTAGATCCAATTTAAACTAGCTTTAACAACCTTGAAATCAAATTTACTCTACTGGACCCAGCTTCAAGAAGGAAACGCGAATGCTGAGACTTTCGCAAAGGCCCATCAGTTAGCAGGCTCAATGGAGCAAGGACAGTTTCTGACCAGTTTATTCGTAGCAAAAGAACTGTTTGGTCTTACGCTGGCGCTGTGTAAAATTCTTGAAGCTGTTGACTGTGACTTGGCGCTTGCATGCGTTCATGTTGAAACTGTGGTGCAGACAGTTGTGGGCCTACGCGAAGACGCAGACTCTTCGGTCGACTCGTTTTATTCAAAAATTGATGATTTTGGCAGAGATCTGAAGATAGAATTAGCGTTTCCAAGAGTTAGTCGTCGTCAAAACGACCATTATGACATCGGTTCGCCGAAAGAAGCGTACAGAGATTCCATATACATTCCATTCATGGACTACTTCATGTCAGAACTCAAGGAGAGATTTACGGTGCATCGTACAATTTTGACAACTTTAAGTGGCTTCATAAGTCCGAACTTAGACAAAAGAAACTTGTCTGACGCAGAAATCAGTGAGAGTACTGATATTTACTCCGATCTTTTACCAGAGCCAGATACACTAAGCCACGAACTGAAATTGTGGAAAACGAAGTGGCAGAACGTTAAAAACAAAGAAAGACCAGTCTCGGCTTTGGCTGCACTTGATAGGTGCAATGTTGATTTCTTTCCAAACATCAACCGCCTTCTTACAATTGTAGCTACTTGGCCTGTTTCAACTGTTACACCCGAAAGGACTTTCTCTACCTTGCGACGGCTTAAGACATGGCAGCGAAATGCAACCGGTGAAGAAAGTTTGACAGGTCTAGTGTTACTGTCAGTGCACAGGAATATTGCTATTGACACTGATACAGTTATTGAAATGTTCGCAACTCAAAATACACGTCGAAACGATTTTTTTCTGTGAATTCATTTTGTAACTATCAAGTTTCTTAACTTCAATATACAGTATTTTATGTTCCTATCTATTGTCTTCTTTTACAGTTAGACATGGATTAGGTCCGACCCGAAGAGAACCCCCCCCTCCCCCGAAATAATTTCCTAGATACGGCCTTGGTAGAGGACCTATGAATAGAAATGCAAATTGGGAGAATGATATCAAGATAGTGCTAGAAAATCAAATAATCCAAAAATGGAGCGAGGAGATAATGAAATCGGAAACATTAAAGTTTTATAAAGATGTTAAGGCAGTTTATGGGCAGAAGTTCTACCTTAAGCTGAATTAACCAGCTAGATATCTGACTCGGTGGATGCAGCTCACGATTAATTGCCTGTCAATTAGCGCAAGATTTAAAAGATATTCAAAAGAAAGATGTTCCATTGAAATCAGATATACTTGCCCGCATTGCAAAGTTAAACAGGAGGATTTGGTGCATTGCTTGAGCCGGTGCCAGGGGCTCTCTAATATAAGGGAAGGGATATTTGAAAACAGTGAGTTGATACTTCCAGGTGTCTTAAATAGTAGGTCGCCTCAGTTTATTTGTAGAATAGCAAGATATCTGGATATTTCACTTACTTACCTTAGACCTTAGATCCTTCTGTGCCTCCAGAGGCGCTTAGGGCATCCAAGAATAGTCGCCAGTCATCTCTCATTGCTGCGGCCGCCCAGACATCTTCCCATTTAGGTTGGATTGAGGCATTGAGGTTTGTGATGCAAGCCCGGTAGGTACATTGTAGGGGATTTTTGGGACGTCCTTTTCTTCAGGTACCATGTAGCCGCAACGGAAGGAGGGACTTTAGTAGTCAAGTTTCAGGCGGACGGATCATGTGGCCGAGGTATCTCCACTTCCTATATTTGATCACTTTGGTTACCAGTGACCGAGATGCCTTCTGTTGCATAGTAGCGTTTGTTACTTTTTTGGACCAGTGGATATTTAGAATGCGCCTTAAGCAAATGTTTTCAAACGCGAAAAGTTTCTTTTCAAGTATTTGATCTATGTGCCAAGTTTAAGAACCATAGCAAAGTGTTGAGAGGATGTTGCTGTTGAACAGCCTCAGCTTGAGTCGGAGAGAGTACTTCTGGCTGCGCCAAATTTGAGACAGTTTACTGAAAGATGTATTAGCCCGGCCGATTCTTAACTTGACTTCTCGCTGACACGATTCTGAATTGTGGATGGTACTTCCTAAATACTTGAACTCTACGACTTGCTCTATCGTTTGGTTGTTGCATCGTAGGTCGATTTCACTTACTAAAAAACCTAAATGTAGTGTTTCATTTAAGTGTTTTTTGATGATGGCTGATGCAAGTTCATTATATTGTGATTTTTTCTGATATGATTGCTGATGTAATTTTATGATATTTGTGCCTTTTTTTGCCTTCATGGCCATAGTTGTGGCTTTAAAATACACTTATCTATCTATAGAATTGTAAAAACTAGCGCTTTACTAAAAACTGAGCTTGCTTACAGTTTTTAGAGGATTAACTGTATTCTAAAAGTTATTGATATACTCGTCGGTAAAAAACCAGTGACAAAGTCATAAATTATTCTTTGATTTTTGCAGACTATTAATGGAACTTAGTAGAATTTTCCACTCCTAACAGGACATTCTGTTTTTTTTTTAAGTCGGTTTTCTATTTTCAGCAAAGCGCTAATTTTTTTTAGATTTCTACAGATATTGCAAAATATCACAAATTATTCTTTGATTTTTGTAGGCTAGTAATAGAATTTGGTAGAATGTTCTACTCCTAAGAGGACATCCTGTTTTTTAAGGTCGGTTTTGTTTTTTCAGCAAAGCGCTAATTTTTTATAGATTTCTACAGTTATTGCAAAATTAGCAAAGCGCTAATTTTCTTAGATTTCTACAGATATTGCAAAATATCACAAATTATTCTTTGATTTTTGCAGGCTGGTAATAGAATTTAGTAGAATTTTCTACTCTTAAGAGGACATCTTGTTTTTTTTAGGTCGGTTTTGTGTTTTCAGCAAAGCGCTATTTTTTTTTAGATTTCTACAGATAGTGCAAAATTAGCAAAGCGCTAATGTTTTTAGATTTCTACAGATATTGCAAAATATCACAAATTATTGTTTGATTTTTGCAGGCTAGTAATAGAATTTAGTGGAATTCTCTACTCCTAAGAGTACATCCTGTTTTATTGAGGTCGGTTTTGTGTTTTCAGCAAAGCTCTAATTTTTTTTAGATTTCTACAGATATTGCAAAATATTACGAGTCAGTTTGTATGAGCTCATTTTTTAGATATATCTTGCGTAATCGACAAAGGAATAACTTTTGTTCGTTTCAAGTTTCAACCTGGCTCTATACTTCCATGCGCCAGGTTATACATACTTTTTATATATATACTTTTTATGTATAATACATTTATACATAAATGTTTAAATGAACATTATACATTATATATATATTTTTATAGACTTTTTAGTTATAGGTTATACATACTTTTTATCTAGGATACGGAGTGTATTTACCATTTGGCAGCTTTAAGAGACCTCCCCCAGGCCATATACTTCTTCTCTTAAAATTAATCTGACGTTAAAGAAAATAAGAACAAAAAATATATGATTCAGAAAAAGCTATTGGCAGACAAGTTTATTTAGGATTTCCTTGTTTTTACGTAAATTGGAAGATGAATTGATACCTGAATAATTAGCCAGCCAAAGCCCCAGAATGGCCAATAGAGGGGGCATTTCCAATGAAACTGCCGTTCCTATTTACAGAGTAATAGGAAATAGTCTACACCGCTTGAACAGTTTAGTTGGTCTCGTATGATTTCCTAGACTTAGGTCACCTGCCGGGCGCTTATCGACGTAGAGATTGACACCAACCTCCTCCATCCGCTTCGATCCAGTGTGAGAGTTTTCGCTTCGCTCGGTCTGATGTTTGCTATCGCCAGGAACTCGGACAGGCTGTCGGACAATCGTTTCTTCGGTCGGCCGCGAGGTCGCTTCAGACCGGCTTTCATAGGGTCAAAGTCGAAGATTGTCTTTGCGGGTAAGTGCATGGGCATTGGAAGTAGGTGTCCAAATTTCATGAGAAATTACTTGTTTAAAAAAAAATCACTTATCTTTTTTTTTATTGTAGTTGTTACTGCTATTCTATTTATAAGGGTTAAAGTCGCAGCGAAAGAATTGAAAACATTTCTGATAAAACTTTCTTTAGTTTACAGTGAAATGGAGCCTAATGTACACTTTTTTGAAGGGTATTGTATTTTCGTGTACTATTTTGTTTAAGCATTATCAATTCCTGTTGGAAAACCTGTTTTATCTATCTTATGTCATTGTATTCGCTAGTATTATTGAATATGCAGAGATTAAAATACTTACAACTTAAAAAGACTAAGCTGTATGACTTACAGAAGAACATGCTATAAAGAACTATAATTAATATATTAAAAAATTAAGTCAGACAAAATAAAATTTAGGATTATACCAAGCCATCTCATAACAGTAAAAATCACTCATATTTGCAATTTTATTAAATCTATCAGTACCCATTGCTGCTTGAGAATTAAACCTAATAAATCCATGCTTTTCCAGTTTCCATATTTGCTTGTATTTATAGTAATATCTTTGACGATCTTTTTCGTCCATTGAGAAGTTGTGAGTTTCTAACGCTATTTGCTTGATTTGTTCTGTAACACCTACGAAGAAAAAGAAAACTTAATATGGTCAGCGTTCAGCATTAGATGTTTAAACATATGGAATATATATATATATATATATATATATATATATATATATATATATATATATATATATATATATATATATATATATATATATATATATATATATATATATATATATATATATATATATATATATATATATATATATATATATATATATATATATATATATATATATATATATATATATATATATATATATATATATATATATATATATATATATATATATATATATATATATATATATATATATATATATATATATATATATATATATATATATATATATATATATATATATATATATATATATATATATATATATATATATATAAATAATGTATCTATTGACTTGACAACTAAGACGGCTAGGTAATTTTAGGTTATATATACATATTGGATAGCGTGAATTATATACCAATACACACACACACACACACACATACACACACACACATACAAACACACAGACACACACACACATAGATACACACACACACACACACACACACACACATATACACACACACATATACACATATATATATATGTATATATATATATATATATATATATATATATATATATATATATATATATATATATATATATATATATATATATTGCTTATAATTTACGCTATCCAATGTATATATATATATATATATATATATATATATATATATATATATATATATATATATATATATATATATATATATATATATATATATATATATATATATATATATATATATATATATATATATATATATATATATATTTAGCTTATAATTTTACGCTATCCAATGTATATATAGCCTAAAATTACCTAGCCGTCTTAGTTGTCAAGTCAATAGATACATTATTTTAAAGACAATTTCTTTCAATTTGGTTTTAATTTTCCTGGATGCAAAAAAAAATTTACTGTATTGAGGGTTTTTCTATAGCTCAGGGATATGGCGAATTTAATTAAAATGCCTGTTTTCTTTTGGGCAATGACATTAAAAGGTAAAATAATAGGGTAAGAATTCCAGAAAGAATCAGAAATAAAACCTTACCCCTTTTGCTCTAAGCAAATATGTAGGTTAGAGAGTGATCGATTAAGGAAATGAGAAATGACAACACCTCTTTTAACTTGCGGGGAATGATTGGAATTAAGGTGAAGGTGTCTATTATTTTGTGAGTTTTCTCTATACTGTAAAATCAAGTTTTCAATATAATGGATAATCAAAGGATCTAAATAAGGAATTTTGCAACTTTATCTGCGTCTAATGTAAATGGAAGACTCCTATCTTAAGAAATAAGATGTTGAAGAAAACACTGCTTCGTTTAAGATGTTGAAGAAAACACTACATCACTAGAACTCTTCATTCAGGGATGCAACATAAACTTAATCAGCATTAAAAATATTCTAAACATCTAAAAAGAAAGTCTAACTTCTTTCTCTACCTCTAATGTGAATTTATTTACGCTAACGCTTAAAGAAAAAAGTTTTTCATAGAAAAATAGAGAGGAGAATTAAAACCTGAAAGGTGCAGACGCAGTAATATGATAAGTTGAATCTAAATCAAGTAGAAATGAGGATGAACAATCGATTCAAACCAAAATCAGACAAAAATTACTATAAACAAAGAAGGGCCATTAAATTCTCTACAGGCTAGGGTGTCAATGATACCATTTGTGATTTACTGAAAACGATCTGTATTTTGACTACTGTCTTTTTTAAATATTAAATTAAAAAAATAAGTTTTTTCAACTGAAAGTAAGGAGCAACATTAAAACTTAGAATGAATAGAAATTATTATGTATATGAGGGGGTTCGACCCCTAGTCAATGCTTCACTCTTTATGCTAAAGTTCGAATTTTGTTCTAATTCTTTAAGAATGACCCCCTGAATCACAAAGGCCGTTTAAGTAGGATAAATAGCTCTTTTGAAAGTACTAAAAACACTTTAGCGGAAAGAGCGAGGTATTAACTAGGGGCGTACCCCCTCATATATGTAATAGTTTCTGTTCTTTTTAAGTTTTAATATTGCTCCTTGCTTTCAGTTGAAAAAACTTGTTTGTTTTTTTATTTAATTTCAGATCGTGTTTTAAATAATGCTGGCAAATCCAGCGCCCTCGTCATTGAAATATACCTTCCCCCATGAAAACTCCCTCCATGGAAAAATCCTCCCACGTAACCCCCGCCCCCACCCCCCCTCCACCAGAAAAATCCCCCTTGAAAACGTCTGTATACTTCCCAATAACCAATACTATATGTAAACAATGGGAAAAGTTCATAAATTGCATCCCTTTCCCCGGGGACTTTGGGGGATTAAGGTATCCATAAATACATAGTTATTAGATTTGTCGACTATGCTGAACAATAAGGCTTTCTGAAAATTTTTATCGGGTGACTTTGAGAAAACTTAAAAAGGCCACTAGAACTTTTAATTTTCGTTTGAATGAGCCCTCTCGCAATATTCTAGGACCACTGGGTCGATACAATCACCCCTGGGGAAAAGAACGATCTTTCTTCACCCCTGGGGAAAAGAAAGAATCCGTGATCTTTCTTCTGGCAAAAAATATAAAATTTCACATTTTTGCAGATAGGAGCTTGAAACCTCTACAGTAGGGTTCTCTAATACGCTGAATCTGATGGTATGATTTTCATTAAGATTATATGACTTTCAGGGGGTGTTTACTCCTTTTTCTAAAACAAGGCATATTTTCTCAGGTATAAATATCCGATTCTTTTGGTCTATAATGAAAGAAAGGTTGATGTTGTGCGAATGAAAGATGATAGATTGCCGAAGATTGTTCTTTTCGGCCAGCCATCTAGGGCTAAACGGAAAGCAGGTCGCCCCCGTCGGCGGTGGGGGTACGTCATCAAGAAAGATCGAAAGGACATGGGAACTTCGTGGGTGGAGGTAAAAAGGGAGGCTTTGAATAGATTGGGGTGGAGGAGGAGCGTGCGTAGCTGTGTTGGCCTCAAGCGGCTTAGTGCTGCGATGAGTTGTTAGTAGTAGTAGTAGTATCTATGGTACTAACATTCCGTATTTTAGAGTTTCGTTTAGGATTGTGCCGGGTCGCCCCTTACTTACAATTCGTTACCGCGGACTGTTTGAAATGGGAACAACAAAAAAGGAAAGTGCTATTGATGACTTAAAAATAAGATTTACCACGAATAGGAGTTAGGCTACCGCCTCCTCAAACCCTTTGAAAGGTCACAGTCATTTTTACTCCCTGAGAACAATGTGCATTTCTAATATAGTGTGCTTTTCAGTTGTCAAATCATAAAAAGTAAAGAAGAAGAAAATGTTGTTTAGGTAGTCATTATATGCATAGCTTTTAATTTAATTTATTATTTTAAAAGGACACTTTTTTATAAAAAATTTTCCCTTTGTTTTATTTAATTCAAAAATATAGAAAATTGATGTCCTGATAAAAACTTTTGAAAAAAAAAACATTGATAATTTGTGAAGCAATCTGTAAGTTTTGTGAACCAATATTTTAAAATGTGCAATGAATAAATAATTCATCTATTTGCTTTCTACATATTTGAAATATATTCAAAAGCAAGAACGTATTTATGAGAGTTTATTGGATATCAGACTATGAAACTAGATTGATGTTTCAACTATAGTTAAATATAAAAGAAAAAATTACTGGAAATTGGAGCATTTTTTTTTATTAAAGCTGTAATGATAAAAGTGAAACTATTTAAAATCTCTTTTAAGCCTAAAAATGTGTGCACTTTATAGTTTCCTTCACCTTTAGGACTTACAGAAGTAGATCACAAGCCGCTAGGGAAAAAGTTTTAGGCCCGTTTTCGGATCCATTTCTTAGCAATCCAATGTTTGTATTTTCTTTTTAATGCACATTAGGTTTCCCTTGGCCCAAGAGCTTAGGTGTTCTATTCTCAAACAAACAGAGAAAAAGTTTTTGGGTCCATGGTTGGACCCCTAACGCTGTTTCATCCCAGTTTTCAGTCTGATCGAAAAAACAATATCTTCTGGCCTTTTTTAGGCCTTAATTAGGCGTTCCAAGTACCAAACCTAAAAATTTGCTTCCGCATTAGGGTCCTCTTGGCCCAAAGAATTTGGATTTAGTTTCCACGCCGTTTGAAATAAAAAATTTCTCAGACCTTTTTTCGTACCCCTTTTGGGTAAGCCATTATATTTTTAGTTTTTCTTTCGCATTAGGGTCTCCTTTGCTCATTGTTGTTGAATAGACATAAGTTTCAAGGTACTTAAAAAAAGAAAAAAGTTTTGGTCCAGTTCAGGAGGCTGTGCCCCAACTTAAATTGTGCATATCCGAGCTCCTTTGGAATAAGGACTTAAGGTTGCAAGTTTCAAGACGTTCGGAAAAACAAGGTTTTGGTCTTTTTTTTGGGGCCCATTTTTGGACCAACCCATATTTTGATGCATTGAGATCCACTTGGCTCAAGGACATAGATATATGACTTAAAAGTCGAAAAATTAGTTTTTGACCCGGTTTAGGCTCTATTTTCAACCATCCCTTGTCCCAATCTATTTTTTGTGCTATAGGACCCCCTTTTCCAATGAATAGAAGCAATAAGTTTCAAGCCGATCAGAAAGATATACTTGGCCCATTTTTTGAGGGCGCGTACCTCCACACTTTTTTTCTTATGCGCATTAGGTTCTCTTTACGGCAGTGACTTACAGCCATCAGTTTCAAATAGTAAAGGAAAAAAAGTTTTCAGCTTTTTTATTTGGCTCCATTTTAAGGCCAACCAGTATTTTTCATTTTTGTTGGGCATTGAGGTCCCAAGGACTTGCACATCATATTTATAAAAAAACGTTTTGCCCATTTTATCCCTTGTTGTAGTAGGGGTGTGCTCCCCACTAAAATTTTGTGTGCATTAGAACCCCCTTGGCTGAGGAGTTTACGGATATGAGTGTCGAGACGTTAAAAGACAAGCTTTTTGGAACAATCAGGACTTAGTGAGTTCTTCAAAATGATACGGTAGTCAACGCCGGTTCAACGTGGTCAAGTAAGGTGGGGTGAGGCAGTGGAGTTGTCAAAAGCTCCAGGGTCCAGGAATTATGTGTAGCAGTATTTGATCTTGACCCTGAATCCAGTAAAGCATAAGAGTTTTGCAAAGAGTTCTAATAAATTTCATGAGTTAAGCCTTTTCGCATAATTTGGGGCTCTAGTCCAGTAGTAGCGTGCTCTTCAATTCAAGGCAAGCATGTTACTAAAATTGCATTTTTTTTAGATTTAGCCTTAAAGCTATTATCAGCTAGCTCACAAATCCTTAAATACCAAATTTAATTGGAACAAAAAACCATTTTTCAAACATTTGCTTTAAGTGTTCTAATTTTGGACTTTTATTCTTGCAATACAAGACTTAACTTCGTTATAAGGCAAGTTCAAAAATTATTAAATACTGACTTTGGATGAAATCAGACACCATTCGTGAAACTTGTGCTTAGTTTGTTTTATTGCGAATTAAATAATTCTCACTTAGTACCGTTATATACCTAGATCAATCCCTTAATAAACTTACTTAGAATGAACATGAGTCGAAAGAGGCAGAACATTTCAAGTTTGATGACGTTCAGGAGGGGGAGGGGGGTTAAAAGGAGAAAGGCCCGAAGTTTTTCCCATAGATTATACACATTGGACATCTTACCTTGAATCCGATACCAAGAAGGTATGGCATGTGAAAAATTTATATATGTATTTAGTGGTATTGATTTAAGACAGCCATATTTTAATTTGCATTGACCATACTTAGAGCCCTCCAATCACTCATATCATAAACCCTTGAATGGTGAATTTCAGCTAGGAGGGATAAGCCCAGTACATAAAAAATTTGTACTTAGCAAGTTTTGATGTTGAAGTCTGTACTGGATAACTAGCCTTAGATATACAATCAGCAGGCTCATCAACTTTAAAATGTTGCGCCCCTTCATGAACGCAAGGTACATGGTCTAGTTTCCCTCTGAGGTTCTTTCTAGTCATTTTCCATTCCTTGTTAAGTGCTTGAACAATACCGATGTGTTTATTTTATAGTTACATTTGTATACATTTCCCCCTAAAACGCTTAGGGAATAGACCCTGTCAAGTAACACATGGTATATCCACTTCTGAAGTTTAAACTCCAGTCGGGAGCACTGAAGAAGTTTTATCCATATTGAAGGGATATATTTCTCCAATTTAACCTTTGCTTAATCATAGCAATATTACCCCCCCTCCTTTCCTCTCCAGTACGTACCAAGTGGGCCCCTGAGCCTCAAAAGTATCGAAGACGTAGAGTACATATCGTTTACCAAAGAGGGCCAGAGACGTACAGCATCACTATTTGTCGGAGTGTGTACTGCAAACCAAAGGTAAGAATCACCGACAAAAGGAGGCACTGTTTATCAAAGAATGTAGGAAACGGAGCATATGCACTATTTACCTGAAGAGGTCAGAGACTGAGCGAGCACATTGCTGACTTAAAGAGGGTTAGAAACGTAGCGTACTCTCTGTTAGCCTAGGGAGGGTAAAGCATAGCATATATTAAATATGTAACTTAACATAGGTACCTCTCCCCCCTAAACCCCAGAAAACTAAAGTTTTAAAATTTTCGATGTTATGACGGGTCGAGGTTCTGACGGATTTTTTGTCGATGCTATGACGGATTTTGTACTGCTCCTGATGTTCGTGCTCCTGAAGGTTCGATGTTATGACGCCTTCCTGATCTGCACCTGTCATACCACCTCTGAAGGCATATCCATTCGACCTTTCGACTGTTTTAATTAAAATGACTACAGTAGACTGAAGTTTTGATATGATGCCTTGTTCAGCTACAGAAGCCGTCGAGGCACTGAAAATTCAAGTTAAAGGTCCATTTACTTCCATAAGATAACAATAACAAAAACAATATCCCAAAGGGCTCAGTGGCCCGTATTTGGGAAACGTTATTTTGTAATAAATAAATAATTTTACTTGGAATCAACATACTAAACAACGCCTAAATATAAATCTATAAGGAAAATAAATCAACTAACCGACAGTCCCCACAAAACAAGCGACCCTCCTATCACCCAAAAATAAAAAATAATTTAAAATTGTCTACGTCATCGAGGTTACAATACCAGCAAAACAACAACCCCAAAAATAAAACCACAAAACAACTAAAAATGATTTAATATTTTCCCTTAATAAGAAACCTTTCATCTGTCTCTTAAAGGAGCCAAGTGTTCGTGACTGCTGGATCTCCAGCAGGAACCAAGTTCCAAGCGCGTCCCACAGTCACGGCCAGACCGAAATCTGAACGAACCGAGGGATTAGCCGGAATCATCACACCCTCCCAGTTTCGAATTGTGTAAAAATTTACTTCGCTTACTAGTTTAAGTGGTCCAAAAAAACAACATGGGAGATCTCCGTGGAAGTATTGATATGCCAACGAAGATAGAGATATAACATGAATATCTTTAATCTTAAGGTGATCAGCAGGAGTGTGTATACTCGACTGGAGAGCTCTTGCCGCTTTCTCATGAAGATGATGAACAGGAGAAAGTACAAAAGAAAATGTAGACATTCACAGAGATGAAAAGTAACATATATAAGGGTAAATGAGAGAGAAATTTTAAAGACAGACGATAGCAAAAGAAAATAAACACTTTAATTTTCGGATGATTCCAAGTCCACAGGAAATTTTCACTCTTATTACTTGAACATGCCACTTAAATGACATATTTTGATCCAAAAGAACTCCCAGGAATCGCACATATCGATCCAAGGGCGACTTTTGAAGCCTCTTGGTGTACGAAGCTCAGTAATTGTGGGGCACCTCACACCTGTACAAGAAAAAATAAGAAGGTACGACTTTTTTACATTTAAAGCTAGTTGATTTATGTCAAACCAATTGAGTATCTTCTCAGTAATTGCTTGAAGCTTTAGAATGAGGGAAATAGAAGATTTCACCCCTCCCCCGAGGGGTAAAATGTATAGGCCTGCATGGAAGAAGCAACACTCTTTACTAAATCGAGTGTATTGTGTTAACGTTGAAGCTATTGACTATTCAGCCGGCTGGAGAGAAGGGTTTTCACTTTTGTTGTAGAGAATCACTAGTAATTTTTTAAACTTCACGGGAACTTTTCCTCTCGAATTCACGATCTCCATACCCGAAAAAGCTCCAAATTTTCATCTCTCTCCATTGTTGAACTAGAGATCATTGATCACGAAAAGACCACACAAATAACAAACTGTAGTGCTGATTCGCAACACAATTCATGTTAAACGAAATGGATTGAAATACATCATTTCGATTAAAAAAATAAAAAAATAAAAAAATAAAAAGAATCCGCACATTACCTGTTTCAATCATATTTGGGATAGCTTCATATTCAGACTCTTCAATGTCCAGCTTAATGAAGTCAAGTATGCGATTTTCGTGACCGAGAAGCTTCATAATAGATCTCAAAGTTTTCATCTGCCAGCCGTTTGCATTTACTTCGTCTTTACCTTGGAGACCTAAAAAATACCAAAATTTCAATGACAGGCATGTAGTTTTAAGTTAACATTAAATAAAAAGGAAGGTTTTTTCAACTGAAAATAAGAAGCAAGATTAAAACTTAACACGAATAGAAATTATTCCGTATATGAGGGGGGTTGCCCCATCCTTAATACCTCGCTCATTACGCTAAAGCTGGACTTTTTCTTCCAATTATTTAAGAATGACTGCTGAAACACAGGGGTCGTTTAATTAGAATAATCAGCTTTCTTAAAAATTCTAAAAAAAAAACTTTAGCGTAAAGAGCGATGTATGAGGAGTGGCATTCACGGTAATTCAGCTACAGCTGAGAGTATTTCATACTCTCAGTTTTATATGTAGGATTGTAGGGCATATTAGGGATATAGACTATTGATAGACTATTTGAATTATCCTTACTCCATGCCTAACTACCTTAGTATATCTGTCTTAGTATATTTAGATAGAATATCTATCAACAAGCGAAATGAATAATTTTTAACGTAATTCTGAATAAGTCTATTCCAGCTTTGTCTCTCACTGAGACAGGGGCGCATCTAGAGAAAAATATTTGGGGGGGGGGGGGGAATATGACAAGGGTGCCAATAAGCAAAATCTTGGGGGGGGGGGGATTTGACAAGAGTGTCAGTAATTGACCTAATTGACAAATTTATTTTTAAAAATGAGTGAAAAACAGAAGAAAACAAGGAACAAGGACATCAGAAAAACCTCGGTGGGGTGAGGTCCCCCCGCCTCCCCCTGGACCTGCCATTGCATTGAAACTATTTGTCTTGTTGTTTTACACTTTTCCTGAAGTTATTTTTTAGGCTTCATGGATTGTACTGAACCATAGTCAAAAAAGTATAGCCTACTCTAGGCAACTCTTTACATTTACAACCCACTAAACAGAAGGAAAAAGATTGGTGTGCTGTAGCAGCTGATAACTAACAAAAGAAAAAATTGCGTTGTTAATCATGGGCGTAGGGAGGAGGCAGGGGGGGCTGCTGCCCCCCCCCTAGACCTTTAAATTTACATTAGATATGGCTGAAAAAGCAGATGGTTGGAAAAGCAGTTGATAAAAGGCCCTCCATCACACTATCGACTGCCTCCCCCTAGACAATATGCTGCCTACGCCCATGTTGTTAATTTGCGCAGTTGGTTTCAGCATAATTAATTTAAGCAAGCGCCTTTCAGTAGTGAGCTTGACCATGTACCCTTTCTAAATCTTTAGGACTTGGTGTAAAAAAAAGAAATAAAACACTTGATTATTTCTACCTAAAAAATGGCAAGTTGACAACTCAGTTCTCACATAGCATTGCGGATCCCCCTAACCCAGTGGTGGTGGATTTGCAGTGCTAAGTGAGAACTTAGTTGCCAACTTGTCTTTTTTGAGGGAGAAATAATCAGTTGTTTTGACACCCAGTCCTAAAGATTTGGAAAGAGTACATGGTTAGATTTGGGTGGTGGCTGTACTCCTCTCTCCCGACCTCCATTAACAAAATCCTTAGCTTTCATTAAGCTAATGCCAGAATCCCGCTTAATTTTCTAATGACTTCAAGCAGTGTCTTACTTTTTAGGAACTTTCTTATGTCTTATATAAATTAAGATTAAAGCTTGATGCGAATTATAGTCACAGCTGTCGATAAAAAGCCAAGATATATGAAATATATCTTTTTTTTGTGATTTCAATTTCATATTGCACTACAGAGGTGGAAATTTGAAATGACTAAATTAATTTGAAAATTAGTATGAACTCTAATTTGTTCACGACTATTACCGCTAAAACTGGTGGCCGGCGTTTACCCCCTCCCCCCGGTGATTACCCTTCGGAAAATACCCCCGCAGAAAATACCCCCGGGAAAATCCCCCCGGAAAATTCCAATCCGTGGAAAATAAGGTTTTCCAAATTTTAGAATTGTATCTAAGTTTAATTTTTTTTAATTTCCACAGGGGGAATGAATTTTGATACTTGTGTACGCCACTCACTCAAGTTTACCATGTGTAAAATTCGAGAACACACCGGTTTTTTCGTTAGTTTCTTCGCTACTTCAGAAAAAAATTTGGGCTATATATTTGCACATTAGGGGGGGGGGGGTAAAGTAGGCACTATTGTTCTGCATATTATGAGGTAAGAATTATTTTCTGACTTCAAACTATCCAAATACTTTACCCCCCTTCTTATGTGCAAATATACAGCCCAAATTATATATTTCCCATATATTCTGTCACTTGCCTTTGTCTTGTCTCGCGCTAAGCTAAAAAAAACTAACGAAGAAACCGGTTTTGTTCTCGAGTTTACACAGCGTAAACTTCAGTGAGTTGCTCACAATACACAAGTACCAAAACTCCTTCCCCCTACGAAAATTAAAAAAAATAAAACTCAAATAAAATTCTCAAATTTGGAAGGCCTTCTTTCCCACGGGGGGGGGGGGGGTAATCTCCGGGGGGGTATAGTATTTGGACAGTTTGAAGTCAGAAAGCAATTCTTTCTAGATATATGGCCACTAAGAAATTACAGAGGAATAGCGAGGCATCTGGAAATTTTGTTGACTAAAAAAAAAAAAAAAAAAAAAAAAAAAAAAATCCCAGATAAAGTAAATGTAATGTTTCATTTAAGTGTTTTTTTTCCAATTTTTTTTGTTCTTTTTTCAATGACCGTTTTTCCAAATATTAAGTACTATTATTAGGTTAATGTAGTGTTTCATTTAAGTGTTTTATTATTATTATTATTATTATTTATTGGAAAATCCGTCATACAAAAAAGGAAAAGACGGAGCAATAAGCAAAACAAAAAAAAAGCAATACACATAAACTTAGGAGTTATACATGTGGTTTTTGGTGACGAACGCTGGAGCTAAGATCTAAATCAGCTCCTAGAACAAATTACACAAAACGAAAAAGAAAAACACAATTATACACTGCTCTGTAAGTACGCGACATGTTTCTTTTCTTTTTTTTTAGGCTCCTAAATACTGAAAAAACATAAATAATATGAACATCATTGCATCAAGCCGTAATTGGTAAAAAAAAAAAAAAAAAAAAAAAAAAAAAACAAATAATAAAAAGTTAATTAATTAATATATACAGTATATAATAATATTAACTACTTTAAATTTGACAAGAACCTTTAAAAAAATATACAAGACACTTGCGCCCGCTGGTCTTGAACTCAGATCACTCTCAACAAATGATTCATTTACTCCAATATTCATAAATAACAGAAACTAGGAAATTATTCAATCACGAATCCTTTTACAATTTTGCTTAAAGCAATATGCTTAAAAGAACCGATAATTAATAAACAATTAAATTATTAGTAATATACGCAATATATTATCAAAAAAAAAATTGAGTCAGTTTAAAAACTGCAACAATTACACTAAGCGCGAAAACAAACACTTAAAAAAAAAAAAAAAAAAAAAAAAAAAAAAACACACACACAACAAATACATCTTAACTAATGGGCCAATACTGACGACCAGGTATGATTCAACTTCATTAAACGGGAATTATAAGCACGAATTTGCTTTTCCACAGCTATAATTGGGTCAGCAATGCTGAATTTTCTAATCAGATAAGAATTGCGCGTCCAAGAGGGAAAACGTAAAAGATATTTTGCGAACCGGAAGGAAACTGAACGAATTTTTGACTTGTCAGAATTTGTGAGCATTTTCCAAAACGGTGATATGTTCAGATAGAGTAGTGGAGTTAAAGAGTTAAAAAATTTCGAGACAAGATAGCAGCTCAGCCATAACTAATTAGTTAAAAAAACAGCATAAGATGACACAACTCTGCGCTGAATTTGAAAACGTGACAACTGTTGTATGTGGGTAATTGATAAAACGCTGGGAAGACTGAGGTAGGTAACATGAGCTACTTGCTTAATCCTACTATTTCCGAGAGGAATATCCCTAGGCGACACTTGCTTCCAATTGAAGAATACAACTTCGGACTTTTCAGCATTGAACTGAAGACCTAGTTTTGCATACTCAGATTGTAGCGTTGCGAAAATCTCGCTTATGCGCTGGATAGTGCGGCTCACATTCAGAATGTCGTCTGCATAACATACGAGAGATAAATCAAGACCGGCAAAGATGAATGATGTGGGAACAGATGACTGTGCATCAAGACCTCCATACTTGAAGAGTGAAGGGGAACAAACAACACCTTGACGGGTACCTTTTTTAAAATTGACAAAAATATAAGGGGTTAGTGCGTAGACTTGAGAGCCGTCAGCTTTATCTAATGGATGAATTACTATGCGAACTTTGAGATAATAATACATGTATTGAAGGGTTCTGATGTATGAAGCGCTCACTCCACGTTTTGCTGCATGGAGTAGCATAGCGGCGTGAATGAGAGAGTTGAACGC
The DNA here is from genome assembly GCF_049724085.1 of Artemia sp. Qi Xiang Cuo. Classification (NCBI taxonomy): domain Eukaryota; kingdom Metazoa; phylum Arthropoda; class Branchiopoda; order Anostraca; family Artemiidae; genus Artemia; species Artemia sp. Qi Xiang Cuo. Next base: position 75,271,477 of record NC_142796.1, on the reverse strand, counting down.
TTTACGAACATCATGCCCAGCAAACACAAAAGTTTCACCTGATGCATCAGCATCGATCAATGCGTTCGCGACAACCGACAAAGCGTGGGCACAACCGAGACGTGGCTGGAATCCAAATTGGTTAGGTGGAAAATAGCATTTTGCGTTCAGTTGGTCAATGAACAGAAGTTCAAAAAGCTTACAGAAGGTAGTAGCCACTGTTATAGGGCGGAAGGACGAGCACTGTGTTGCGAGTTTACCTTTCTTTGGACTTGGATTGAGATCTCCGATTGAGAAAGAAGACGGTACAATTCCTTGGATAACAATCATCTGCATCAAAAGAGCAATATGGTTTACCAGCAGCTCGCTTCTATACAGAATGTGAGGAGCGCTCACTTTATCGATGCCAGAAGATTTCTTACGTTTTAGGCGTTGGATTGCTCGCAGTACAGAATCAGCTGAAACAACATAATTGTCGGTTGGAGCCCTAAACAGAAATTTATCAAGCTTATCTTCATATTCAGACTGTAGGGCGGCATCTGGTGGGGAGAATTCAGCAGAGAAGTCTGAATTCCATTCGGAATCAGAAATAACTTGAGCAGATAGGCGGGCCCTAGGAGGATCTCTTGATACATTTCTCCAGAAGGAAGGTTGGGACAGAGAAGCTAGCTGGGATGTTTCTTCAACTATGTGGTTCATGTGGATACATAGTTCTCTTGCAAACTTTCTTTTGGTAGAAAGACGAATGTCAGAAACCCAGCCAGAGCGAGGACGGTCGCACTGGAGCCGCAAATGGTACCAAAATTTGGATTTTCTCCAAGCTTTACCTAAGCTTGGATTACTGGAACAATGCTTCGTAATACCCCGACGTATACGCTTAAGAGGTATACTAGATTTTTCTGCGCATCGCAGAGCATGGCAAATTTGTGAAAGATAGATATCTAGCAACATCCGTATTTCATTTGCATCAACTTGCGGATTTTCCATGAGCAGCTGGAACGGAACATGAATTTTATGTAGGACAGAATTAGTTACTGCAGTAAAAAGATCATCTTGGATATTTTCCCAATCCCTGTAAAATTGGGCGTGGGGCTGAGGTGGCTGTGTAGTGGGAGAAGACTGAGAAGAAGAACAATAAGTAGATACAGATATTGGAAGGTGGTCTGATAGTTGGAAATCAGTAACGACGTGAACAGGTGACACTTGGAGATTTATAGAAGAAACTGCATGGTCAAGGTTCGACACGTGACTTGAATGGTGTGTGTAGGTGTAATCAACATCTTTCGGCAATATCCTAAGCCAATCGTCAAAAATACCAGACAAAATAGAAGTACGCAATAACGAAGCGTCAGTTAAATTACAGTTAAAATCTCCTATAATAATACAACACTTACATAACAAGCGAATCTTTGAATGGCAAGACCATAGTTTCTCACACGCAGACGTAAATAAAAATTCCGATCGGTCATTGCGATAATCTGTTGGGAGATAGACGTTTACAATAACATACTCTTTTACACGGACAGCAAGAAAAAAATCACATGAATCAAAAATACTCGACCGGCACGAGGTCCTAACAAGCATTGCAATACCACCCGAGGGGCTGCCACTAGAAGCGGATCGCTTAGCGGGCACCGAATAGCTAGTAAAATTATTGTCAATTTTCAGAAGGCCTAAACTATGACTCGTCAAAAAATGCTCTTGCAAGCACAATATGTCACAATTCGAAAGCAAACCTTTTATTACAGGAATTTTGACTAAAAGTCCACCATTAATATTCCACGAGAGTACAGCTTGCGTAGTAGTAGACACATCCATGTCATACCATGGCCTTTGCTAGTTGACTGTTGTTATTAGGACACTTTAGACTTTAACAAGTATGGCTAGCAACTTACATTCTAGAAAGAATATTTTTTACGAGCTCAGTGAGGCACTGTTAGAGGTGTGGTGGCATGATTCACCGCGACAGCAGAGGGCCCAATTGGTGCACTTTGAGGCCAGATGCCCAGTCTTATGACACGAGAAACAACGCTTGGGGAGATATACAAAATGCTTGTGCAGAAAGCTTTTCGTAGCCAACTTTCACAGAAACTTTTAAGAACTGATCCAGGTTTTTTTTTTACTCAAAGTAGACCTTGAACACTCGGGACTTTCCGCACTGTGAAACTTTCACGCAATTTGGTACAAGAGATTTTACTTGATTCTCATCGTATTCGATCGGTACACCTTTCAGGATCCTTATAAACAGTGGGGATTTCATACTCACCGAGATACCTGAGGTACTGTTTTTAGCATTCTCGGCTATTTTGTTCGCTGCACGCTTTGACTTAACAGCAAGTTTCCATTCTCAAGTCGATTTTTTATGTTCAGTTATTTCACCTGAGGCCTCAGGGCAAAGTTTATCGACGAAGTCCTTGCGAGAATTAGGTGAGGTCAGGTTTGCAGGACAGTAACCGCTGATCAAAGTTTATGTTATTTGTGCCTTTCATTTATGTTATTTTACTGTGTTCATGGCTGTATATTTGGCTTTAAAATACACTTATTTATCTATATATCTAATATGCAGAATGTGTACCAAACACATTTTGCATGCAGACCCGGTATACTTTACTCCCCCCCCTAATATGTAAATCTATAGCCCAAATTTATTTCTAAAGTAACGAAGAAACTAACGAAAAAACCGGTGTGTTCTCGAGTTTTACGCAGCGTAAACTTGTGTGAGTGGCGCATAATACACTAAGTTTTAAACTTGCTACTTACTTTAGTTAAAAAACCTTTACTATTTGTTTCATTACAATTCATGAAACTGTAAAGTTTTATGAATACAATACTTTGGTATCGCAGATAAAACTAATCAAAATTTCAATGATCTCTATTTGGATTTTGATGGATAATCAAAATGCAGAATAATTGTACCAGACACATTTTGCATGCAGAGCCGCTATACTTTACCCCCCCCCCTTCTAATGTGCAAATCTATAGCCCAAATTTATTTCTAAAGTAACGAAGGAACTAACAAAAAACCGGTGTGTTCTCGAATAATACACAAGTACCAAAATTCCTTCCCCCTGCGGATATTAAAAAAACAAAACTCAAATACAATTCTCAAATTTGGAAGCCTTATTTTCCACGGGGGGGGGGGTACTTACGGGGGGGTATTTTCCGCGGGGGGGGGTACTTTCTGGGGTATTTTCCGCGGGGGTGGGGGGGGTGTTTTCCGGCGGGTATTTTCCGCGGGGGGGTATTTTCCTCGGGGATATTTTCTGGGGGAGGTATTTTCCGGGAGGTATTTTTGTTTTCAGGGGTAATCCCCGTGGGGGGGTGGGGTAAACGCCTAGAACCGCTAAAAATATATCTTTGTGGCGGGTAGGAAAACTGATGCTCCACCCTTCTTTTTTTTTTAATTTCCAGAAATTGTGCCTTACATCTTTACTTTGATTGGTTAATTAAAAATACTACGCTCTAAACTTGAACATGGTTCAGTTACGAAGCAGTGCTGGAGAGGGGTTCTTCGTTCAAAAAGGTTGGTAGGATAGGAGATCATGCTCACCAAGTACAATTTTGATAAAGATCTTAGACGCTTTGGGGGAGAAGATCAAAAACACATTGATTGTACTCTGATGGAGAGAAGCAATCATCATGGATTATAGACTGGGGGAATCCATATCTTTAACTTATTTTTGTTATGATATTTTTCTTTTTGTATTTAGAGTTTTTGCCATAGGCAGGGGCATATTTTCATAGAGATTCTCCCAAATGACGTAGCAACGGGACAGAAGAGCTTGGAAAGAAATAAAAAGTAGCCTAGATACTGGGACAGTCACTTTAAAGCTCGAAAATCTCACCAATTTTATGAAAAATGAATTGTCGCTCTTCTGTTTGTTTTGGCACATCGATGCTTGGATCAAAACCATGGACTTCGCAGCCATAGTTCATCATTGCATTTTCAAAAGACCAGTCATTCTTCACTCCAAAAGAATATACGAGACAGTTACCAGGGACTGGTCTGATATTTTCGTCAAGACAGAGTGCTTTGTGCCCATCCATAAGTTCTTGGTATTTCACGGCACCCCTCCAAATCCATCCTCCAAAAAATCTCATATTTTTGCATGCTCCTAAGTTGTTCCAATAATGCCAACGGACAATATCCTATTAATTATAAACAAAATTAATATTTTTTATATTTAAATGCACCGAAGGAAATAGAAGGGGTGCAGCTGGACCACGCTGCAACGACGTTTCGAAAATGTTTTCTTAGAAATGAAAAAATATAATTAAGTAGACCTAAAACAATATCTCATCTCTTTAAATGACCAAATAATTGTGTATTTATGCAAGTTTTTTCCTTGAAAACGGCCCCATATTTTTTTTTTGGGGGGGGGGGGGATTTGGCGTCCTGGGATTTTCTGGCAGGAAAAATGTTTGAGAAAATTCGTTAACAGCCTTAATTTTGGAAAAATTCATATGACTGACGTCATATTTATGAACATATTTCACGATCATAAATACATTGTTTTCGTCTCGAGACTGGTTGTAACGTATTTAGTATTTATGACGCATGCAAAATTACACAAGAAACCTAGCTAAGTTTAAAATACCAATTGGAATGAATCTATTTACAAAATACGTTTTCAGCAATTTCATAATACCTAGGGATAAAAACGTAAATTAACAATTGCTCAAAATGGACAAACTGGACCATCAAATGAGATGAGATAAAGAGGACGACCTGAGAAAAGTAAATTCATAGTGGGTGAAAATGAGCAACCTAGAGCATTAAATGTGACAAAACCCATCCAAGCTGCAAAGGCAAAGGGTATTGAAAGAATATCTGAAATAATGATAGACGAAAATGAAAAACGAAGAAATACGTGGTTAGAGTACTTGCGAAAACAACAATTACAGTGAGTCAAAAACGAAAGTGAAGAACAAAGAAATATGCAGTTACAAGATATACGACAACGGGGTTCAGAACGAAAAAAATGAATGTGAAGAACAAAGAAGGTGTTTTCAGCAGTTTCATAATACATAGAGGACAAAAACACAAACTACCAATTGCTCAAAATGACCAAACTGGACCATCAAATGAAACAAGATCAAGAGGATGACCTGAGAAATGTAAATTCACGGTTGAAAATGAACAAACTTGACCATCAAATGTGACGAGACCAGTCCGAGCAGCTAAGGTGAAATGTATTGAAAAAAAAAATGTCTGACGTAATAATAAACGGAAATGAAAAACAGAGAAATATATGGTTAGAATATTTGCGAAAATGACAGTTACAACGAGTTAAAAATGAAATTGAAGAAAAAAAATATATGCAGTGAAAAGATAAGCAGCAGCAAGAATCAAGACGAAATAAAATGAAAGTGAAGAACAAAACAAACACATATGCGGTTACAAGAAATGCAACAACGAGGAACAGACCAAAAATAAACATGGAGAAAAAAAATATGGGGTTAGAAGCGACAACGAGAACAGAGAAATATGGGGTTGGAAGATAAGCAGAAGCGAGAATTACAAGCGATAGTGAGAATCAGAATGTGTCAAAAAGAAAGTGAAGAAAAAAGAATTGCGTGGTTAGCAGACACACAAAAGCGAGTATCAGAATGTGTAAAAACTAAAAGTGAAGAACGAAGAATTGTGCTGTTAGAAGACAAGCGACAGCAAGAATTCAACAGCAAGAAGCGACAACAGGACGAATCAAAAATGAAAGTGAAGAAGAAAGAAACATCACGTTAGAAGAACAAAGCCATCACAATCTTTGACGCTGACAAACTGTGGCGGAAAACCCAATACAAACCTATAAAGATGCAGTAAACTACGAAAGTGTTAATTACAAGTCATTGGAACCTTAAACGTTATATATTTTCACCGTGGACTCCTCCATTTTCCCAAAGAAAGAGCAGCCAACAAAGGTGATTCATTTGGAGGTTGCTGCTTGCTTGGTCGAACTGCATCACCACCTCCACAATTTCGAAATGAATTCGTTTGGCCTTTTATAGGACGTCACTTTCTCTCTAAAGAGTTCCAAAAACATATCCGAAACTTAAACTCTTATTTTGCTTTAGCTTCATTCAACGTAAGCGATGATCAAAAGATCAATAATCGTTATGTTTTCAGCTTCAAAGTAGCTGGCCAAATTTATCACAATATAAATTTAGTGGCACATCCTTTATAGACCCCTGAAGGTGATTTTGAACTACATTTAAATGGCAGACCGTACTTTTTAGACCCCGATGAAGCTGTTGAAGAATACCTTGCAAAACCTTTAAATTATGGGATCTCTTATAAACCAGAGGATCTCCTGGAAGAAATATTGCGAGGCACAAACAACTATGCCAAAAGTTAAAAGAAAATGCGAGAAGTGGATGATGATGTAAGTCAACTTGCAGATTCACTGGGACAACAGCCTCGGTTAAAAGACAAGCGACAATGAAAATCGATATAAAAAAGCCTGCCACATAGCTGTGCCAGGCACCAACGGCAAACCTATGTTTGCGAACTTATGGTACCGGTAAGCACCGGCAGCCGGTACTTATGTATTATAATATGTATAAATACTACAGTTACGATTTACAGAGATTTTGAGTTGAAACGTTAGTGCTTTTGGATGTGAATCTAATTTCTACAACGAGCAATTTTATCTGAATAGTTATAATATTGACAACGAAAACAGAACGAGAAAATGCAGCCATTGTGGCTTAAAATACCAAAGATTACGCATAGAGTATGGGTAACTTATAAGATTGGAGACTGGCACTAGCCTAGAAAAAAATCGATATAGTCATCGATTACCAGGTCTTGAGATATTATGGATAGGTCCTTTTGACAGTCTGGATGCATTTGATGCCTTTTGATCTAGATTGACAATTTCATTTAATGTCCTAGGCCATTGAAAGGACATTGTAGATACATTTTTCTGACAACCTGTCTGCACATTAGTTCAATACCCCTCTCAACACGACCTGAAAGTTCCAATTTAATAAACTTGACACATAGTTAAGTACTTAATCAAGACAAATAATGTCCTGATTTAGTTCTATTACTTGCCCTGAAAGTTCTAGCGTAATACCCTTAGCTCTTCCTTGGAAATTACACAGACGCCCTTTTGACAATCTGGATACATACCCCTCAACTTTCCCTATAAGTTTCAACTTAATTCCCTATTCTCTTCCTAAGATAATGCATCTATACCATTTTGACAACATGGATTCACTTAAACTCTTTTGACTCATTTAATACTTGTAGAAACTAATTGTAGTAGTGGCAGTAATAGCAGCAGAAGTAGCAATAACAATAGTCGTAACAGAGGAAGTAGCAGGCACAGTAGCAATCGCAGTACTAGTAGCAGTAGTTCTCTCAAGAAGTCAAAGTTGCAAGTAGTTGCTAGCCACCATCATCAGACAAACTTGAGTATAATAATGGGCCACCCCCCTCAAAACACCCTGAAAGTCATGACTTAATATCCTTAGTCACTCCTCGGATATTACAGATACGTTCTCTAGGCCAGCAGAAAACGCATAGTGTCAGTTGATTTAGCAAAACATGAAAAATTTACCTTAATATCTTTGCAATTCCTAAAATATTACGGACATGCCCTTTTGACAACCTTGGTGATATGGTTTTTTTTTTATTGAGTTCAACAACCTTCTCAAAATGCCCGGAAAGATTCAACGTAATAAACTTGACCGTTCCCTATATATTGCAGATATGCCCTTTTGACAACCTGGGATGCACTCAGTGTCTTTTGATTTAGTTCAACAGTCCTTAAAAAATGACATAAAAGTTCCAACGAGTTGTTTCTAGGATATTGCATAGACTCTTTTTGACAATCTGAATACACATAGTGTCTTTTGATTTAGTTTTTCAGTACCCTTAACTTTCCCTGAAAGTTTTAACTTAATACTCTATTCTGTTTCTGTATTCTGATTTAGTTCAATAGCTGTAACAGTAGCAGTGGTAGCAGTAGTAGTGGCAGTAATGGTTATAGCAGTAGAAGTAGCATCCGCCGTCACAGTCAGAATCACAGTAGTAGTAATAGTAGTCGTCGTCAAAAGCAGTAGCAATCAAAAGCAGTCACAGTTACAAGTAGTCGCAATCTCAATCGCAAGTAATCACAGTTGCAAGCAGTCGCAAGTAATCACAGCTGTAAGTAGTTCTAGTTGCAGTTGCAAGTAGTCGCAGCCACAAGAAGTCGCAGTAACAAGCTGTCGGAGTAGTTATTTTCGATTCTGAGTATTTTTAGTTTTCCCTCCAAATTTAACCCCCCTCCCCTGCTCTCCGAAATGGGGGAACGAAGGGCCTCTGAGCCTTCCCCTTGAGGCAGATCCCATTTATTTTCGATTCTGAGACTTTTTGGTTTTCCCTCCAAAATTGACCCCCCCTCCTCCTCAGCCCTCAGAAACGGGGTAACTTAGGCCCGTAGAGTCGGGAACTATATGCTGAGCACATTGTTATTCGAGGCGTATTTTTGTTGGTGGTCCATAAACAAATGACCCCCCCCCCTCCCGTACTCGCAGAAAGGGGGGTACGAAGTGGCTACTAGTCTTCCCCTTTATACGTATCCCATTTCTTTTTAATTCTGAGCTTTTTTAATTTTCTCCCCGAAATTGACTCCCCCCCCCTCCCCGGCCCTCAGACATGGAGGAAGGAGGACTGGTAGAAATATCTTCCTATAGGATCGGTAGAAATGTCTTCCTATAGGACCAGTAGAAATGTCTTCCTATAGGACCGGTAGAAATGTCTTCCTATAGGACCGGTAGAAATGTTTACCTATAGGACCGGTAGAAATGTCTTCCTATAGGACCGGTAGAAATGTCTTCCTATAGGACCGGTAGAAATATCTTCCTATAGGACCGGTAGAAATATCTTCCTATAGGACCGGTAGAAATGTCTTCCTATAGGATCGGTAGAAATGTCTTCCTATAGCACCGGTAGAAATATCTTCTTATAAACGTTAGACCCTATTTTAAATTGACAATAATGTTCAAACATCACTTGTGTATTATAGAGACCACATCGGAGAGGTAAAGCTAGGCCAAGTCACAATTTCATTCTATCGTCGTTAGCCATTTTCATAGACTGATGTTGTTTCAAATTTATAACAAATTACCTGAGTTAACAATCCCCTTCAGGGATTACCTTAACTGTTAATCAGTTTAATCCTTTTTTTTCTCCACCTTCATACAATCCAATCACTAATTAGAATCATTCACACTCCTATTATTCAAAACATTAATTAATATCGTTCATAGTGTCCAATTTGCGAATTCATTATCCCTTTTTGCAAAAATGTCAATCAAAACAATTCCTAAATACGCAATTTGACAATCTCTAGTTTTCGATTTAAAAAAAAAACAAAAAAAAAAACGAAAAAGTAAAGTGTAATACTCACTCTATTTGAAAAACCAAACCAGACGATACCCACCAAACCAGACTATACCCACCAATCCTGACTATACCCACCAAAACAAAACATAAATTACAAACCAGACTTTGACCACAAAGAAAGAAAATGACCACCAAACAAGAAAATAAATACACAAACATACTAAACCACCAACACAAGACAATACCCATCACTACAGACTATACCCACCAGAAACCTGTCTGGTTGGCCTTGGCAAGTCAATAAACCAAATAGCACAGGACGGAACATAGTCTAGGCAAATAGCATGGAGATTCCTATACGTCTCCGCAAATAGCATGGAGATTCCTATACGTCTAAGCAAAGTATAACATTGATTACTACTTACTGCTGCGACTGTAACTGTGACCGTGACTACTTGTGACTGCGACTAATTGCAACTTTGACTGCAGCTATTTGGAACTGTGACAACTTGCGACTGGGACTACTTGCAACCGCAGCTACTTGCGACTGTGACTATTTGCGACTGCAGCAACTTGCAACTGGTAATGCGACTACTTGTGACTGCGACTGCAACCACTTGCAACTGAGACTGCAAGTGAGACTTACAACCGTGACTGGAATTATTTCTGACCCCGACCACTTGTGATTGCGACTGCAACAACTTGCGTCTGCAAATATTTAAGAGTGTAGCTATTTACGACTCCAACAGCTTGTGACTGCGACTTCTTGTGGCTGCGACTACTTGCGACTGCGACTACTTGCGACTAGAACTACTTACAGCTGTGATTACTTACGACTGCTTGCAACTGTAATTACTTGTGATTGAGATAGCGACTACTTGTAACTGTGACTGCTTTTGATTGCTACTGCTTGCGACGACGACTACTATTACTACTATTGTGATTCTGACTGTGACTGCGGATGCTACTTCTACTACTATAACTATTACTGCCACTACTACTGCTACCACTGCTACTGTTACAGCTATTGAACTAAATCAGAATACAGAAACAGAATAGGGTATTAAGTTAAAACTTTCAGGGAAAGTTAAGGGTAATGAAAAACTAAATCAAAGGACACTATGTGTATCCAGATTGTCAAAAGAGGGTCTATGAAAAATTCTAGAAACAACTCGTTGGAATTTTTATGTCATTTTTAAGTACTGTTGAACTAAATCAAAAGACACTGTGTGCATCCAAGGTTGTTAAAAGGACATATCTGCAATATTTAGGGAACGGTCAAGTTTATTAAGTTGAATCTTTCAGGGCATTTTGTGAAGGTCGTTGAACTCAATAAAAAGAAACCATATCACCAAGGTTGTCAAAAGGGCATGTCCGTAATATTTTAGGAATTGCAGAGGATATTAAGGTAAATTTTTCATGTTTTGCTAAATCAAGTGACACTATGCTTTGTCTGCTGGCTGAGAGAACGTATCTGTAATATCCAAGGAGTGACTAAGGATAATAAGTCAAGACTTTCAGGGTGTTTTGAGGGGGGTGGCCCATTATTATACTCAAGTTTGTCTGATGATGGTGGCTAGCAACTACTTGCAACTTTGACTTCTTGATACAACTACTGCTAATAGTACTGCAATTGCTACTGGGCCTGCTACTTCCTCTTCTATGACTACTGTTACTGCTACTTCTGCTGCTATTATCAGCAAGATCCCAGGAATAGCTTAGAGTACTAAGTTGAATATGTCAGGGGGTATTAAGGGGGTTATAAAACTAACCAAAAGACACTGTGTAAAAAGTACTACTGCTACTCCTACCCCTGCTATTATTACTACTGTTTCTGCCACTACTACTGGTACTGCTACTAATACTACAAATAATACTACTACTGTTACTACTACTATTACTGCTACCACTACTACTTTTACTGCTACTACTACTACTAAGGCTAAGGGTATTAATGTGAAACTTTAAGAGAATGTTGAAATAAATCAAAACACAGTAAGGTTATGCAGGTTGTCAAAGGGCGTATCGGCAATATCTCAGGTTGGGGCATTAAATTGAAACTTTCAGGGCATGTTGAGGAGGATATTGAACTAATCAAAAGGCACTATGTACCTATTACTAATACTACTGATACTATTACTACTACTAATGCTACCATTACTACAACTACTACTATTTCTACCACTATTACTACTACTGCAGGAGTAATCAATGTTATACTTTGCTTAGACGTATAGGAATCTCCATGCTATTTGCGGAGACGTATAGGAATCTCCGAGCTATTTGCCTAGACTATGTTCCGTCCTCTGCTACTCGGTTTATTGACTTGCCAAGGCCAACCAGACAGGTTTCTGATGCGGAGAGTCTGGTTTGGTGGGTAGTGTTTTGTGTGTGAGGTAGAGATTGGTGGGTTAGGTATAGACTTGTTTTGTGGTTATTTACTTCTTTTGTGTGTATTGTCATGTGTGTAATGTATTGTCTTGTTTGTTGGGTTTAGTCTTGTTTTGTGATTAAGGACTGGCGTTGTGGGTTTAGTCTGGTTAGGTGGTTAAAGTCTGGTTTTTTGGGTAGGCTATGTTTTGGTATGTATATTCTGCTTTTGTGATTATCGTCTTTATTGATGTTTATATTATGTTGTGTTGGATTAATTCTGGTTTGGTTTTTCAAAGAGAGTGAGTATTACACTTTACTTTTTTGTTTTTGTTTGTTTGTTTTTTTGTCTTTTTAAAATAGAAAACTAGAGATTGTCAAATTCCGTATTTAGTAATTGTTTTGATTGACATTTTTGCAAAAAGGGATAAGGAATTCGCAAATTGGACACTATGAACGATATGAATTAATGTTTTTGAATAATAGGAGTGTGAATGATTCTAATTAGTTATTGGACTGTATGAAGGTGGAGAAAAAAAAAGTATTAAAATGATTAGAAGTTAAGGTAATCCCTGAAGAGGATTGTTAACTCAGGTAATTTGTTATAAATTTGAAAAAACATCAGTCTATGAAAATGGCTAACGACTATAGAATGGAATTGTGAGTTGGCCTAGCTTTACCTCTCCGATGTGGTCTGTATAATACAAAAGTGATGTTTGAACAGTATTGTCAATTTAAAATAGGGTCTAACGTTTATAGGAAGATATTTCTACCGGTCCTATAGGAAGTCATTTCTACCGGTGCTATAGCAAGACATTTCTACCGGTCCTATAGGAAGATATTTCTACCGGTCCTATAGGAAGACATTTCTACCGGTCCTATAGGAAGACATTTCTACCGGTCCTATAGGAAGACATTTCTACCGGTCCTATAGGAAGACATTTCTACCGGTCCTATAGGAAGACATTTCTACCGGTCCTATAGGAAGATATTTCTACCGGTCCTCCTTCCTCCATTTCTGAGAGCAGGGGAGGGGGGGAGTCAATTTTGGAGGGAAAAACAAAAATGCTCAGAATCGAAAATAAAGGGGATCGGCCTCAAGGGGAAGGCTCAGTGGCCCGTCGTTCCCCCTTTACTGAGGGCTGGGGAGGGGGGGCTCAATTTTGGAGGGAAAACCATAAATACTCAGAATCGAAAATAAATGGGATCTGCCTCAAGGGCAAGGCTCAGAGGCCCTTCGTTCCCCCATTTCTGAGGGCAGGGGGGAGTCAATTTTTGTGGGAAAACCAAAAATACTCAGAATCAAAATTAAACGGGTTCTGCCTCAAGGGGAAGGCTCAGAGGCCAGTCGTTCCCCCATTTCTGAGGGCAGGGGAGGGGCGGGTAAATTTTTGAGGAAAAATCAAAAAATACTCAGAATCGAAAAAAAATGGGATCTGCCTCAAGGGCAAGGCTCAGAGGCCCTTCTTTCCCCCATTTCTGAGGGCAGGAGAGGGGGGGGGGGTAAATTTTTGAGGGAAAACCAAAAAAAAACAGAATCGAAAATAAAAGGGATCTGTCTCAAGGGGAAGGCTCAGAGGCCCTTCGTTCCCCCATTTCTGAGAGCAGGGGAGGGGGGGTCAATTTTGGAGGGAAAACCAAAAATGCTCAGAATCGAAAATAAATGGAATCTGCCACAAGGGCAAGGCTCAGAGGCCCCTCCTTCCACCATTTCTGAGGGCCGGGGAGGGAGGGTCAATTTTGGCGGGAAAACCAAAAATACTCAGAATCGAAAATAAATGGGATCTGCCTCAAGGGCAAGGCTCAGAGGCCCCTCCCCCCCCCCCATTTTTTTAAAATAATTTTTGAATTTTTTTACTATGGCGTTTTTTTTACTTTTTTACGTATCTTAAAATGACATGAAATATGCTTACGGCTCTACCAATCGCACTCTGTGCTTGTTCATAGACAAGACGTGGCTTTCCCACTGGTACTCTATGGCAGGTTATCGACACTACCTAGTTTATTGCGTGCATTAAATCAGTATTTTTTACGCAGTGGAAGGATAAACACACAATTCATATCTGTAAAAAAGTGAAGATGAATTATTTGACGAAAGTATGTGCACATGATAAAATCATCGTCTTGTTGAATGCTGACAAGGAGAAATACCTGAACTATGAAACGAGCGCAAGTGGTAACACTATTGGAAATGTATGCATGTGTTGTCATGGCAGCGAGAAGTTAGATTTCTTTGGAGTACCCAAGAATTTCAATCGGGTAAACGGTGGATATGCGAGAGTAACATTACCAGAGAAATTAGTGCTCAAAGAGTATGCAAATTTAAAAATAATTGTCGATGATCGGGGACAACTCCTTGCTACTGTTGCCGGTAACACATTACTTGTTGATACATTCTATCATCATCTTTCTAATATTAGTATTTTAGAGAGGAGAAGTAGAAGACAGGCATACTCCTGCACTAATGTCATTAATCATATCTTGTGAATGTGACAGTACTGCTATCTATGTAAAAACAATGTGACAATAGACAGTGAAATCGCAGACAGAATAAAAAGGACGTTAGTAGAAAATACCATCAATGAATATAAAGATGAATTGTCGGAAAGTGAAGCGCAAGTGTACTAATAATGTATAATAATGTATTTAACATATTTTTATATTAATATTCTACATGTCGTTATTTCCTTAAAAATATCTTATGCATTATTTTGTTAAGTTTTCATTATTTTTAGGGTATGCTAGAACATCAAACGCTCAGAAGATCTATTGAAAAGGTCAGATATGTAAGAAAAAGAATTTTTAGTGATAAAGGTACTACTAACAGGCTCAATGTTTCTTAGAGGATAGAAACGTTCAAGTTCTTTTTTGAATTTCACCATAGAACACATTTAGATTCTAATTTCACCAAATAAAATAAAAAGCTTCCACTTCAGTTTCAAGTTCACCAAGACATAAAAAATTTAAATTTCACTTCTAAATTTTTCCATAGAAGATAGGAAAAGTTACACTATGATTATGATTATTTCCCATGAAGATAAAAAGTTTCACTTTAATTCAAAATTTTATTAAATTCAATTCCGACCTTTCTCAAAGATTCAAATTTAAAGTTCAGTTTTAAATATTTTCCTTGAAGAAGAAAAGTTCAACTTCGATCCAGAATATACTCAATGAAAATGAAATAAGTTATTGATCAATTCTATTTTCCCAAAATAATATAAAAAGTTTCCACTTCAATTCAGATTTTTCTCAAAGAGATGAAAAAAACTAAAATACTCTTCCAAATTTTTCATAGAAGATAGAAAAGTTCAAGTTCTCTTCTGAATTTTACCAAATAACAAAATTCAATTCTAATTTCTCCAGAGAAAATAAAAAGCGTCCTCTTCAGTTTTAAGTTCACCAAGACATAAAAAATTTAAAGTTCAGTTCTAAATTTGTCCATAGAAGATAGTTAAAATTATACTGTGAATGTGATTATTTTCCATGAACATAAAAAGTTTCACTTTAACTCTTAATTCTCTTAAATTCAGTTCCAACTTTTTTCGAAGAGATAAAAAAATTTTAAGTGTCGTTCTAAATATTTTGTTGGAAAAAGATAAGGTAAAATACATAAAAATTTAAAGTTCACTTCTAAATTTTTCCGTAAAAGATAGGAAAAGTTATACTATGATTGTGATTATTTTCAATGAAGATAAAAAGTTTCACTTTAATTCTAAATTTTCTTAAATTCAATTCCGACCTTTCTCAAAGAGATTAAAAAATTTAAAGTTAAGTTCCAAATATTTTTCCAGAAGAAGAAAAGTTCAATTTCGATTCTGAATTTTCTCTATGAAAATGAAATAAGTTATTGATCAATTCTATTTTCATCAAATAGTATAAGATTTTACCGTTCAATTCAGATTTTTCTCAAAGAGATGAAAAAATTTTAAATACTGTTCTAAATTTTTCATAGAAGATAGAAAAGTTCAAGTTCTCTTCTTAATTTTACCAAAGAAAATAATTCAATTCTAATTTATCCAGAGAAAATAAAAAGCTTCCACTTCAGTTTTAAGTTCAACAAGACATAAAAAACTTAAAGTTCACTTCCAAATTTTTCCGTAGAAGATAGGAAAAGTTATACTATGATTGTGATTATTTACCATGAAGATAAAAAGAATCACGTTCTGTCAACAGTTTCTTAAATTCAGGTCCATCTTTTTTCACTAATATAAAAGATTTAAAGTTCTCGTACAAATATTTCCTCACAAGACGAACATTTCAATTAAAATTCGGAATTTTTCTCAAAGAACATTAAATTAATCATTGATCGATTCTATTTTCCCAAAATAATATAAAAAGTTTCCACTTCAGTTCAGATTTTTCTCAAACAGATGAAAAAATTTAAAATGCTGTTTCAAATTTTTCGTAGAAGATAGAAAAGTTCAAGTTTTCTTTTGAATTTTACCAAAAAATAAAGTTCAATTCTAATTTCACCAGAGAAAATAAAAAGCTTCCACTGATTATTTTCCATGAAGATAGAAAAAGTTATACTTTGATCTTGAATGTTCAGGTTCTCTCCTGAATTTGACCAAAGAACATAATGCAATTCTAATTTCTCCAGAGAAAATAAAAAGCTTCCACTTCAGTTTTAAGTTCACCAAGACATAAAAAATTTAAAGTTCAGTTCTGAATTTTACCGTAGAAGATAGGAAAAGTTATACTATGATTCTGATTATTTTCCATGAAGATAAAAAGTTTCACTTTAATTCTAAATTTTCTTAAATTCAGTTCCGACTTTTCACATAGAGATGAAAAAATTTAAAGTTCTGTTCCAAATTTTTCATAGAAGATAGGAAAAGTTATACTTTGATCGTGAAGATTTTAAATATTCAAGTTCTCTTCTGAATTTTACCAAAGAACATAATTCAATTCTAATTTCTCCAGAGAAAATAAAAGGCTTCCACTTCAGTTTTAAGTTCACCAAGACATAAAAAATTTAAATTTCAGTTCTAAATTTTTCCGTAGAAGATAGGAAAAGTTATACTATGATTGTGATCATTTTCTATGAAGATAAAAAGTTTCACTTTAATTCTAAATTTTCTTTAATTCTGTTCCAACGTTCCTCAAAGAGATGAAAAAATTTAAAGTTCTGTTCCTAATATTTCCCTGGAAGAAGAAAAGTTCAACTTCGATTAGAGACGACATACATAGAGGGACAACACACACACACACAAAGACGAAAAACACACAGGGACAACACACACACAAAGATGCCACACACAGAATGAAACTGAATTACAATATGAATATGATCAGGAATTGTTTATAAGTCAGGTAGGCCGAGTGATTAAGGCACTAGACTCAAGATCTGATGCCCATACGGGGTCATGGGTTGCAACCCCACACCTGACAATTTTTTTCTTATGTACTTTTTTTTTCATCATGTCTTGTGATTTCACTAAATAACTTCCGTAAAAGGATTTATGCAGAACCTAAATTGTTAGGGCCTTTAATAGATTAAATAAAAAAAAAACTACAAAAGTGCAAAATGTTCAAATTCTCTTCTGAATTTTCTTAAAGAAGAGAAAAAAGTTAGCTCAATTCTGAACTTTACCAATGAAACTGAATTACAATATGAATATGATCAGGAATTGTTTATAAGTCAGGTTGGCCGAGTGGCTAAGGCGCTAGATTTAGGATCTGATCCCCATACGGGGTCGTGGGTTCGAACCCCACACCTGACAATTTTTTTTCTTATTCTAAATCTTTGGAAACATCCTCTATTTCTGACCGTTTAAGTTTTGATGTTAGTGTTGTCAGTCAAAAGCTATGAGCTTGAGAAAAGAGCTTGAGAAAATTGCCTGATTATCGAAAAATGGGGAAACACCCTCCAAAAGTCGACAGGAATGCCCCCCTCCGGCGTGCCGGAGGCTTCCACTGAAGCTTCCACTTCAGTTTTAAGTTCACCAAGACATAAAAAATTTAAAGTTCAGTTCTGAATTTTACCGTAGAAGATAGGAAAAGTTATACTATGATTCTGATTATTTTCCATGAAGATAAAAAGTTTCACTTTAATTCTAAATTTTCTTAAATTCAGTTCCGACTTTTCACATAGAGATGAAAAAATTTAAAGTACTATTCCAAATTTTTCTTAGAAGATAGGAAAAGTTATACTTTGATCATGAAGATTGTGAATATTCAAGTTCTCTTCTGAATTTTACCAAAGAACATAATTCAATTCTAATTTCTCCAGAGAAAATAAAAAGCTTCCACTTCAGTTTTAAGTTCAGCAAGACATAACAAATTTAAAGTTCAGTTCTAAATTTTTCCGTAGAAGATAGGAAAAGTTATACTATGATTGTGATTATTTTATATGAAGATAAAAAAAGTTTCACTTTAATTCTAAATTTTCTTAAATTCAGTTCCGACTTTTCTTAAAGAGATGAATAAATTTAGAAGTTCTGTTCCAAATATTTTCCCGGAAGAAGAAAAGTTCAAATTCTCTTCTGAATTTTACCAAAGAACACAATTCAATTCTAATTTCTCCAGAGAAAATAAAAGGCTTCCACTTCAGTTTTAAGTTCACCAAGACATAAAAAATTTAAAGTTCAGTTCTAAATTTTTTCCTTAGAAGATAGGAAAAGTTATACTATGATTGTGATAATTTTCTATGAAGATAAAAAGTTTCACTTTAATTCTAAATTTTCTTTAATTCTGTTCCAACCTTCCTCAAAGAGATGAAAAAATTTAAAGTTCTGTTCCAAATATTTCCCCGGAAGAAGAAAAGTTCAACTTCGATTAGAGACGACACACATAGAGGGACAACACACACACACACACACACACACAGAGAGAGACGACAAACACACAGAGACAACACACACAAAGAGACGACACACACAGAATGAAACTGTATTACAATATGAATATGATCAGGAATTGTTTACACGTCAGGTTGGCCGAGTGGTTAAGGCACTAGACTCAAGATCTGGTCCCCATACAGGGTCGTGGGTTCGAACCCCACACCTGACAATTTTTTTATTATGTACTTTTTTTTATTTCATCATGTCTTGTGATTTCACTAAATAACTTCTGTAAAAGGATTTATGCAGAACCTAAATTGTTAGAGCCTTTAATAGATTAAATAAAAAAAACTAGAAAAGTCCAACATGTTCAAATTTTCTTCTGAATTCTCTTAAAGAAGAGAAAAAAGTTAGCTCAATTCTGAACTTTACCAATTAAACTGAATTACAATATGAATATGATCAAGAACTGTTTATAAGTCAGGCTGGCCGAGTGGTTAAGACGCTAGACTTAGGATCTGGTCCCCATACGGGGTCGTGGGTTCGAGCCCCACACCTGACAATTTTTTTCTTATTCTAAATCTTTGGAAACATCCTCTATTTCTGACCGTTTAAGTTTTGATGTTAGTGTTGTCAGTCAACATATACGAGATTGAGAAAAGAGCTTGAGAAAATTACCTAATTATAGAAAATTGGTGAAACACCCTCCAAAAGTCGACGGGAATACCCCCCTCCGGCGCGCCGTAGGGGGGCATTCCTGTGTAACAATCGCTTTCTTGAATTCGCTTCCTGGACACAATACAGATATTTAATTCAAGAAATCATGATAAAATCGTAAGTAAGTAATAAACTCTTTATTGTTTTCAGCTATTGGATACACAATACGGAAATTTCATTCAAGAAATTAGTAAGAAATTGTAAATAGGTAACAAACTCTTTCTTGAAGTCAGCTCTTGTATACATAAATCAGAAAGTTCATTCAAGAAATTATAAAAAAATTGTAAGTAAGTAACAATGTGTCAGTGTGTGTGCAAGGCAGAAAAATTTCCTCACAAATTCCACTATTTAATGCCCCCCCCCCTCCACCCCACCGAAGGTTAATTTAGACGAGGTTACGTGCGTGCCCGTAACCTCGGCTAAATTAACTATAAAAAATGTATCAATGTTATGTCAACGGTCAATGTCTCTCTCACTGTGGATGCACCGTCGTGGTGTAAATTCAGTGTCTTTATAGGAGGTGACTTCAAGAAAGAGTTTTGCCAGAGGGGGGCATTAAATAGTGGAATTTACAATTTTTTAGGAGCCAATCAGAGACATCGGCGGTGTTCGCCCCCTAGTCAATACCTCGCTCTTTATGCTAAAGTGTTTTTAGTACTTTCAAAAGAGCTATTTATTCTAATTAAACGGTTTTTGTGATTCATGGGTCATTCTTAAAGAATTCTAGCAAACATCGGGGGCGGGAACGCCGCGGGGGGGGGGGGGGGTAGGGGGGCCGCTGCGGTGGGGTGGAGGGGGGCATCAAATAGTGGAATTTGTGAGGAAATTTCTCTGCCTTACACACACACAGACAAATTGTTATTTACTTACAATTTTTTCATAATTTCTTGAATGAACCTTCTGAATTGTCTATACAAGAGGTGACTTCAAGAAAGAGTTTGTTACCTATTTACAATTTCTTCATAATTTCTTGAATGAAATTTCCGTATTGTGTATCCAATAGGTGAAAACAATAAAGAGTTTATTACTTATTTACGATTTTATCATGATTTCTTGAATTAAATATCTGTATTGTGTCCAGGAAGCAAATTCAAGAAAGCGATTGTTACACAGGAATGCCCTCCTACGGCGCGCCGGAGGGGGGCATTCCTGTCGACTTTTGGAGGGTGTTTCCCCATTTTTCGATAATCAGGCAATTTTCTCAAGCTCTTTTCTCAAGCTCATAGCTTTTGACTGACAACACTAACATCAAAACTTAAACGGTCAGAAATAGAGGCTGTTTCCAAAGATTTAGAATAAGAAAAAAATTGTCAGGTGTGGGGCTCGAACCCACGACCCCGTATGGGGATCAGATCCTAAATCTAGCGCCTTAGCCACTCGGCCAACCTGACTTGTAAACAATTCTTGATCATATTCATATTGTAATTCAGTTTCATTGGTAAAGTTCAGAATTAAGCTAACTTTTTTCTCTTCTTTAAGAAAATT
Organism: Artemia sp. Qi Xiang Cuo; assembly: GCF_049724085.1. Taxonomy (NCBI): domain Eukaryota; kingdom Metazoa; phylum Arthropoda; class Branchiopoda; order Anostraca; family Artemiidae; genus Artemia; species Artemia sp. Qi Xiang Cuo. The sequence continues at coordinate 75,250,810 of NC_142796.1, read as the reverse complement.
CAGAAGAGAATTTGAACATTTTGCACTTTTGTAGTTTTTTTTTATTTAATCTATTAAAGGCCCTAACAATTTAGGTTCTGCATAAATCCTTTTACGGAAGTTATTTAGTGAAATCACAAGACATGATGAAAAAAAAAAGTACATAAGAAACATTTTTTTTGGTTTGGGGTTCGAACCCACGACCCCGTATGGACACCAGAGCTTGAGTCTAGCGCCTTAACCACTCGGCCAACTTGACTTGTAAACAATTCCTGACCATATTCCTATTGTAATTCAGTTTCATTATGTGTGTGTCGTCTCTTTGTGTGTGTTGTCTCTGTGTGTTTGTCATCTTTCTGTGTGTGTGTGTGTGTGTGTTGTCCCTCTATGTATGTCGTCTCTAGTCGAAGTTGAACTTTTCTTCTTCCGGGGAAATATTTGGAACAGAACTTTAAATTTTTTCATCTCTTTGAGGAAGGTTGGAACAGAATTAAAGAAAATTTAGAATTAAAGTGAAACTTTTAGTCTTCATAGAAAATGATCACAATCATAGTATAACTTTTCCTATCTTCTAAGGAAAAAATTTAGAACTGAACTTTGAATTTTTTATGTCTTAGTGAACTTAAAACTGAAGTGGAAGCCTTTTATTTTCTCTGGAGAAATTAGAATTGAATTGTGTTCTTTGATAAAATTCAGAAGAGAACTTGAACTTTTCTTCTTCCGGTAAAATATTTGGAACAGAATTTCTAAATTTTTTCATCTCTTTGAGAAAAGTCGGAACTGAATTTAAGAAAATTTAGAATTAAAGTGAAACTTTTTTTCTTCATGGAAAATAATCACGATCATAGTATAACTTGTCCTATCTTCTACAGAAAAATTTAGAACTGAACTTTAAATTTTTTATGTCTTGGTGAACTTAAAACTGAAGTGGAAGCCTTTTATTTTCTCTGGAGAAAATTAGAATCGAATTGTGTTCTTTGGTAAAATTCAGAATAGAACTTGAATATTTAAAATCTTCACGATCAAAGTATAACTTTTCCTATCTTCTATGAAAAATTTGGAACAGAACTTTAAATTTTTTCATCTCTATGTGAAAAGTCGGAACTGAATTTAAGAAAATTTAGAATTAAAGTGAAACTTTTTATCTTCATGGAAAATAATCACAATCATAGTATAACTTTTCATATCTTCTATGGTAAAATTTAGAACTGAACTTTAAATTTTTTATGTCTTGGATAACTTAAAAGTTAAGTGGAAGCTTTTTATTTTCTCTGGAGAAATTAGAATTGAATTGTGTTCTTTGGTAAATTTCAGAAGAGAACTTGAATATTCACGATCAAAGTACAACTTTTCCTATCTTCATGGAAAATAATCAGTGGAAGCTTTTTATTTTCTCTGGAGAAATTAGAACTGAATTGTGTTCTTTGGTAAAATTCAGAAGAGAACTTGAACTTTTTTATCTTCTTTGAAAAAATTGGAACATATTTTAAATTTTTTCCTCTCTTTGAGAAAAATCTGAACTGAAGTGAAAACTTTTTATATTATTTTAGGAAAATAGAATTGATCAATAACTTATTTTATTTTCATTAAGAAAATTCAGAATTGAAGTTGAACTTTTCTTCCTCTGAGAAAATATTTGGAACAGAAGTTTAAATTTTTGCGTCTCATTGAGAAAAGTTGGAACTGAATTTAAGAAAATTTAGAATTAAAGTGAAACTTTTTATCTTTATGGAAAATAATCACTATCATAGTATAACTTTTCCTATCTTCTACGGAAAAATTTAGAAGTGAACTTTAAATTTTTCATGTCTTGGTGAACTTAAAACTGAAGTGGAAGCTTTTTATTTTCTCTGGATAAATTAGAATTGAATTATGTTCTTTGGTAAAATTCAGAAGAGAACTTGAACTTTTCTATCTTCTATGAAAAATTTGGAACAGTATTTTAAATTTTTTCATCTTTTTGAGAAAAATCTGAATTGAAGTGTAAAATCTTATATTATTTTAGGAAAAAGAATTGATCAATAAATTATTTAATTTTCATTGAGAAAATTCAGAATCGAAATTGAACTTTTCTTCTTCCGGAAAAATATTTGGAAAAGAACTTTAAATTTTTTCCTCTCCTTGAGAAAGGTCGGAATTGAATTTAAGAAAATTTAGAATTAAAGTGAAACTTTTTATCTTCATGGAAAATAATCACAATCATAGTATAACTTTTCCTATCTTCTACGGAAAAATTTAGAAGTGAACTTTAAATTTTTATGTCTTTGGACTTTTCTTATTCCGAGAAAATATTTGGAACAGAACTTAAAAATTTTTTTATCTCTTTGAGAAAAGTCGGAACTGAATTTAAGAAAATTTAGAATTAAAGTGAAACTTTTTATCTTCATCGAAAATAATCACAATCATAGTATAACTTTTAATATCTTCTATGGAAAAATTTAGAACTGAACTTTAAATTTTTTATGTCTTGGTGAACTTAAAACTGAAGAGGAAGCTTTTTATTTTCTCTGGAGAAATTAGAATTGAATTGTGTTCTTTGGTAAAATTCAGAAGAGAACTTGAACTTTTCTATCTTCTATGAAAAATTTGGAACAGTGTTTAAAATTCTTTCATCTGTTTGAGAAAAATCTGAATTGAAGTGGAAACTTTTTATATTATTTTGGGAAAATAGAATTGATCAATAACTTATTTCATTTTCATTGAGAAAATTCAGAATCGAAGTTGAACTTTTCTTCTTCCGGAAAAATATTTGGAACATAACTTTAAATTTGACTCTTTGAGAAAGGTCAGAATTAAATTTAAGAAAATTTGGAATTAAAGTGAAACTTTTTATCTTCATGGAAAATAATCACAATCATAGTATAACTTTTCCTGTCTTCTACGGAAAAATTTAGAAGTGAACTTTAAATTTTTCATGTCTTGGTGAACTTAAAACTGAAGTGGAAGCTTTTTATTTTCTCTGGTGAAATTAGAATTGAATTATGTTCTTTGGTAAAATCCAAAAGAGAACTTGAACTTTTCTATCTTCTTTGACAAATTGAGCCTGCTAGTAGTATCTTTATCTCTAAAAATTCTTTTTCTTACATCTCTGACCTTTTTAATAGATATTCTGAACGTTTGACGTTCTAGCATACCCTAAAAATAATGAAAACTTAACAAAATAATGCATAAGATATTTTTAAGGAAATAACGACATGTAGAATATTAATATAAAAATATGTTAAATACATTATTATACATTATTAGTACACTTGCGCATCACTTTCCGTCAATTCATCTTTATATTCATTGATGATATTGTCTGCTAATGTCCTTTTTATTCTGCCTGCGATTTCACTGTCTATTGTCACATTATATTTACATAGATAGCAGTTCTGGCATATTCAAAAGATATGATTAATGATTTTATTGCAGGAGAAAGCTTGTCTTCTTCTTGTTCTCTTTAAAATACTAATACCGGAAAGATGATGATAGGATGTATCAACAGGTAATGTGTTACCAGCAACAGTAGCAAGGAGTTGTCCTCGATCATCGACAATTATTTTTAAATTTGCATACTCTTTGAGCACTAATTTCTCTGGTAATGTTAATCTCGCATATCCACCGTTTACACGATTGAAATTCTTGTGTACTCCAAAGAAATCTAACTTCTCGCTGCCATGACAACACATGCATACATTTCTAATAGTGTTACCACTTGCACTCGTTTCATAGTTCAGGTATTTCTTCTTGTCAGTATTCAACATTACGATTATTTTATCATTTGCACATACTTTCGTCAAATAATACATCTTCACTTTTTTACAGATATGACTTGTGTGTTTATCCTTCCACTGCATAAAAACTACTGATTTAATGCATGCAATATACTATGTAGTGTCGATAACCTGCCATAGAGTACCAGTGGGAAAGCCGCGTCGTGTCTATGAACAAGCACAGAGTACGATTGGTAGAGCCGTAAGCATATTTCATGTCATTTTAAGATACGTAAAAAAGTTAAAAAAACGCCATGTTAAAAAAATTCAAAAATTATTTTAAAAAAATGGGGGGGAGGGGCCTCTGAGCCTTGCCCATGAGGCAGATCCCATTCATTTTCGATTCTGAGTATTTTTGGTTTTCCCTCCAAAATTGACCCCCCCTCCCCCCCCCAGCCCTCAGAAATGGGGGAAGGAGGGGCCACTGAGCCTTGCCCGTGTGGCAGATCCCATTAATTTTCGATTCTGAGCATTTTTGGTTTTCCCTCCAAAATTAACCCCCCCCCTCCCCGGCGCTCAGAAATGGGGGAACGACGGGCCGCTGAGCCTTCCCCTTGAGGCAGATCCCATTTATTTTCGATTCTGTTTTTTTTTTGTTGTCCCTCCAAAATTCACCCCCCCTCACTTGCCCTCAGAAATGGGGGAACGAAGGGCCTCTGAGCCTTCCCCTTGAGGCAGATCCCATTTATTTTCGATTCTGAGCATTTTTTGATTTTTCCTCCAAAATTGACCCCCCCCCCCTCCCCTGCCCTCAGAAATGGGGGAACGAAGGGCTTCTGAGCCTTCCCCTTGAGGCAGATCCCGTTTATTTTCGATTCTGAGTATTTTCGGTTTTCCCTCCAAAATTGTCCCCCCTCCCCTGCGCTCAGAAATGGGGGAACGAAGGACCTCTGAGCCTTGCACTTGAGACTGATCCAATTTATTTTCGCGGAGGTGCTTTTTCGATTTTCCCCTACATATTTGACCCCCCTCCCCTGCCCTGTGAACTTGGGGACCTAAGGTTCTAAGTGCCTTCCTCTGCGGGCCGATTCCATTTATTTTCGATTCTGATTTTTTTTGTTTTACCTTCCGAAATTGACTCTCCCCCCCCTGCTCTCAGAAATGGGGGAAGGAGGACCGGTAGAAATATCTTCCTATAGGACCGGTAGAAATGTCTTCCTATAGGACCGCTAGAAATGTTTACCTATAGGACCGGTAGAAATGTCTTCCTATAGGACCGTTAGAAATGTCTTCCTATAGGACAGGTAGAAATCACTTCCTATAGGACCGGTAGAAATATCTTCCTATAGGACCGGTAGAAATATCTTCCTATAGGACCGGTAGAAATGTCTTCCTATAGGACCGGTAGAAATATCTTCCTATAAACGTTACCCCCTATTTTAAATTGACAATACTGTTCAAACATCACTTGTGCATTATACAGACCACATCGGAGAGGTAAAGCTAGGTCAACTCACAATGTCATTCTATCGTCGTTAGCCATTTTCATAGACTGATTTTGTTTCAAATTTATAAAAAATTACCTGAGTTAACAATCCCCTTCAGGGGTTACCTTAACTGCTAATCAGTTTAATCCTTTTTTTTCTCCACCTTCATACAATCCAATCACTAATTAGAATCATTCACACTCCTATTATTCAAAACATTAATTAATATCGTTCATAGTGTCCAATTTGCGAATTCCTTATCCCTTTTTGCAAAAATGTAAATAAAAAAAATTCATAAATACGAAATTTTAAAATCTATATTTTTCGATTTAAAAAAAAAAAAAAAAAAAAAAAAAAAAGTAAAGTGTAATACTCACTCTCTTTGAAAAACCAAACCAGACAAATTAAAACAAACCAATCTTCAACAACCTATCCCGACTATACCCACAAAAACAGTCAATGCACATATTATCAGACTTTAACCACCAAACCATACTATACTCAAAAACCAAGACAATACCCACCAAACCAGACTATATCCACCAAACCAGACTATACCCATCAAACCAGACTATACCCACCAGAAACCTGTCTGGTTGGCCTTGGTAAGTCAATAACCCAAATAGCACAGGACGGAACATAGTCTAGGAAAATAGCATGGAGATTCCTATATGTCTCCGCAAATAGTATGGAGATTCCTATACGTCTAAGCAAAGTATAACATTGATTACTACTGCAGTAGTAGTAATAGTGGTAGAAATAGTAGTAGTTGTAGTAATGGTAGCATTAGTAGTAGTAATAGTATCAGTAGTATTAGTAATAGGTACATAGTGCCTTTTGATTAGTTCAATATCCTCCTCAACATGCCCTGAAAGTTTCAATTTAATGCCCCAACCTGAGATATTGCCGATACGCCCTTTGACAACCTGCATAACCTTACTGTGTTTTGATTTATTTCAACATTCTCTTAAAGTTTCACATTAATACCCTTAGCCTTAGTAGTAGTAGTAGCAGTAAAAGCAGTAGTGGTAGCAGTAATAGTAGTAGTAACAGTAGTAGTATTATTTGTAGTATTAGTAGCAGTACCAGTAGTAGTGGCAGAAACAGTAGTAATAATAGCAGGGGTAGGAGTAGCAGTAGTACTTTTTACACAGTGTCTTTTGGTTAGTTTTATAACCCCCTTAATACCCCCTGACAGATTCAACTTAGTACTCTAAGCTATTCCTGGGATCTTGCTGATATGCCCTCGTGACAATCTGGATGCAGATAGTGTGTTTTGATTTACTTTAACATCTCCCCAACATGCCCCCTTTTCCCATTGACAAAATCTATATGTAAACAACGGGCAACTTGTATGACTTACAGCCCTTGCCTCAAGGGATTTGGGGGTTACGTCATCCTCGGAGGTATAGTTACAGGACCTTTCATCTTTTTCGTACAAATTGCTATCCCAAAATTTTGATCAGATGCTTTTGGGGGGAGGATAGAAAATAGGCGTAGGATGGGGGATTGTTGCCCTTTAATCACTTTTGACTCTTAGAAAGGGCATCGGACCTTTTAATTTCCAATCGAATGATTTCCCTCCAAAGTTTGAAAAAAAAAAAAATAAAAATAATACATTGAAACCTTATCGCTCCTTACTTAGTCAGCTCTATTGCGCTATTGTGCTGCCTATAATTCCAGATAAATAAATTAAAGTGATTAGTGTTAAGTACGAGAACAATATTGCTGAGGCTAAGGTTTAAGGCTCAGGTTCGACTTGGTGCTCAACTGGGTTGCCAGTAATAATTGTCGTAATGAGCTTCTTTGTAGCAAAACAGGAGGCTAAGGGGGGAATTTTGTTAAAACTTATAACAAACAGAAATAATCCCCCCCAACCCGTCGCTAGCGATTATCTGGTACAGGAGTATTATATGGTTATATAATACTTATACAACCACGATCATATGGTTCAGGTAAGTGTTACTGTTCGTTTTAGTTTATTGTCACTCTTTACTTTCATTTGAAATACACTCGTTTTTTATAAGCTTCTTTTTAAACAAAGTTATGCTCCTTTTAAGTTTTGAATTCACTATTTATTTTCCATGAACTTTTTTTTATTGATTTATTTACTTACTGAAAAAAAAGATATTTTTCTGCAGGAAGTGTTCGTAGCTTTGTAGACACTTACTCTTTGTAGCTCTGTAGACACATGCTTTGTAGACCTAGACACTGCCATACAAGCACTAAACTAATAGCTATGCTGCATTGCTTATGAATGAGTCCCTTTGTGGAAAAGCAAAATGGGTGGCCAATTATCAAAACATACCTAGTGCCCAGTGGAGGGGAGTGGGGATGGTCAAACACATAGCCTATGATATGACAGTGGAACTTAGAAATAAAGGTAAGACATAGGGTAGAAATCAGAGAGGAAAAATGCCATTAGGTTTTTCATTCAGTGCTCTTTCCGGTCATTGCTGTCGAAAACTTGTCCAAGTCCATCCTAATGAGGCCAAACGTAGCCAAGTATAAATAGTCGAGGACATAGCCAAGTATATAGTGTACAGAGTCGAGACTATATACAAAGGTTCGCTGGTTTTGTGGATTTCCACCATCTTTTGTGCTTATATCTTATCAACAGTTTTTCAAATGTCAAATAAAGCCCACTGAAAAAAAAACATACTTCTGTATATCTCCTAGGGCTATATCTGCCCCTATTAGGGGGCTGGGACGCAATTGCGACAGCTTAGAGCCATCACAGTTCAAAATAGCTGTTACATATGCAGGAGATGGAATAAACAGGAACAGAAAGCGAACTGCAGCAGGATCCATTCCTTTATTTTTGGCTGTAAATCAGGATAGAGCTACGTTTTATAATCGCCGTAAATAGATGTTATTAGGATAGTAGATAGCCCAAAAGAAATTGAGTCAATGTTTGCAAGGGAGTTTTAGTCAGCAATGATATAGGTTTTACAGAAAGAAGAAAAACAACTTTTACTTACAAGCGGTCCCGCCGAATCGGATAATCCCCCGCTATGTCCAAAAGGTCGCTTTTTGGCCTCTTCACAACTATCTGAATCATGTTTAATGTTTTCAGAATATAGTATCTTCCACAATATAATAATTTCCAACCAAGCTACGGTTAGAATAATCAACCATGAAAAAAATCCACGGCTTTCTCTTAGGAACATTTCAAACTAAATAAGTTCCTTAAGGTGAACGAACCTAAAAATTTTCAAATACTTGGATTATCGTAATGATTTTGAAACTGGTTAGAACAGTTTTATTTACACCTTAGATTAAACTAAAAACAGGTCTGCTAGATGATACTAGTGAATGCAGGACCCGTTTATGCTGGTATTTGCTGGCAGCACCTATATATTTCTTTTTTTTCTTAACTTGTCATGAACAAAATTATATTATTATCTTTACTTTTAACAGCCGAGTGCACAAGTTAGCACTAAAATCAATAGGCTCGTATTTTCATAAAATAGCATTTTCAATGAATTTAAATTATGGTTGGGGTGATTAATTATTGAAACCCATAAAGAAATTATTGGCGGTACTTGTCTAGAATCAGGTAAGTGCGCGATAAGTGAAGTTTCGTTAATGCTAATGAAATAAATCAAAATAAGATGAAAATATAATAGTTTAGAAACAAAATCAGGCTATATATTTGCAAAATAAGGGGCGGGGGTAAAGCATAGCTTATATTAAATACGTAACCTAACCTAGGTACCTTTTAGTCCCCCTAAGCCCCCAAAAACTAAAGTTTAAATATAGTTCCCGAAGTGAGAAACCATTTGTTTATACCTCACAAGGCAGCGAAAACCTGTTTTCATAAAGATCTTTGCAATACAATTCAAGGGCACCGGCAGGAAATTTTTCAGGGGATGGGGCAAACGCCAAAATATCAGTGGTGGTTGGATGACAGGGCATATATTTAAGGATTTTTTTTTCGTAGGATTAAGTTTATTTTTAGACACTTTTAGGAAAAAAATCTCAAATAAAAAGAGCAACTAAATTGCATGCAAAGTGAAACAAAACACCCCCCCCCCCCCTAAAGAAAGCCATCTTATTGAAAATACCTTCATTAGATACATCATATCAGAGAATCCTACCGTAGAGGTTTCAAGCTCCAATCTTCAAAATGTGGACTTTTGCATTTTTTTTTTTCATAAGAAACATCCTCTATGCAGGGTCATTTGTTCTGTTTTTTCCCAAAGGTGATTAGGGGCGTTTTTAGACTCATCAATGTGCTAAGATCTTACATCTTTTGTCAGAATTAAATATAAAAAAACAAGTTTTTTTTACTGAAAGTAAGGAAAGACGTTAAAACTCAAAACGAACAGAAATTATTCCCTATATGAAAGGGGCTGTCCCCTCCTCAACGCCTCGCTCTTTACGCTAAAGTTTTTCATTGTTTAAAAAAATAGAGTTGTGAGAAAGTCAAACTTTAGCGTAAAGAGCGAGGCGTTGAGGAGGGACAGCCCTTTCATATACGGAATAATTTCTGTTCGTTTTAAGTTTTAACGTCGTTCCTTACTTTCAGTTAAAAAAACTTGTTTTTTTTATTTAATTTTTGAACGTTTTTGAATTAATGCAGGTTTTGATTTTGGCTCACCGTACATGTGTAATTAAAAAAAATTGAATATTAATTTTACTTTTATTTGGTTAAATGGCTTTCTCGAAACGTGCTTAATTTTATTTACGAACGTTTTTATTAGTAATAAATATACGTAACTTACCAATTAGCTTACCATATAGATCTTATGGTAGAGGCTCCACTGTGCCAGGTAAAGAAAGTAAAGCCTCGAAACCCGTTAAGGCAGGTAGTATTTCTTCTGATGAGCCCTAGTGGAAGGTTCTACTTGGAAATATTTCGCTAGATTTAAGGTGCTTTTGCTTGTAAATTTACAACGACTTACATTTATTGATAACGACTTTGCATGGATTTGGACATTTCTATTTTGTTGATTGTTCGGTTATACTGTTTGGTCCTGGATAGTTGGATAGATGAGTAAGGTGAAAACCTCGTTCAAATGCACATTCGTCTCAATTGCAGGATTAGGGACGACAGTTTGTTTTTGTTTTTTTTTTTTTTTTTTTTTTTTTTTTTTTTTTTGCCAAGTAATTACCTCTTAAACATAATATAATTTCTGATCTTTATTTAAATAATGCTGGGAAATCCGGTGCCCCCTTCATAGCAATGTCCCTTCTCCCATGAAAACTTCCTTCATGGTAAGATCCTCCCACATAACCCCCGGCCCACGCCCCCCCACTACCAGAAAACATCCCCGCTGAAAACGGCTGTATACTTCCCAATAACCAATACTATATGTTAACATTGGGTAAAGTTCATAACTTTCAGCCCTCACCCCGGGGACTTTGGGGGATTAAGTCATCCTAAAAGACATAGCTATTATATTTTCGACCATGCTGAACAAAATGGCTATCTCATAATTTTGATTGGGTGACTTTGGGAAAAAATGAGCGTGGGAGGGGGCCTAGTTGTCCTCCATTTTTTTGGTCACTTAAAAGGGCACTAGAACGTTTAATTTCCGTTCTAATGAGCCCTCCCGCGACATTCTAGGACCACTGGGTCGATACGATCACCCCTAGGAAAAAAAAACAAAAAAAAAACAAAAAACAAATAAAAACGGATCCGTGATCTTTCTTCTGGCAAAAAATGGAAAATTCCACATTTTTGTAGATGGAAGCTTAAAACCTCTGCAGTAGGGTTCTATGATACGCTGAATATGATGGTATGATTTTCATTAGGGTTCTATAACTTTTAGGGGGTCTTTTCCCCTTTTTTCGAAAATCAGCCAAATTTTCTCAGGTGCGTAACTTTTGATAGGTAGAACTAAACTTGATGAAACTTACATATTTGAAATCAACATTAAAATCTGATTCTTTTGATGCATCTATTGGTATCAAAATTCCGTTTTCTACCCTTTCGGTTACCATTGAGCCGGGTCGCTCCTTACTTACAGTTCGTTTCCACGAAATGTTTGAAACGCTTAAAAGGGAAATCTTTGAATAAAGATCTAACATCTTTAGTTGTTTTTGTGCAAACGTCTTTCATAATTCTGCTCTGATCAGCGGTCTGAGAACAATGATGAGTAGATCATCAAGTTCTCTCATCATTGTTCTATATGGTAGAACAGTGGTAGTCTTCCCACTTTTTATTAACATCAGAGAGCTGTAAGACCTTAGAACAGAGATAAGTTAAAAAACGATAATCTTTGCAGAAAGATCCAAGATCTTAGAGGCAAGATCTTAGTGCCAACAAATGGGCCTCAAATATCAAACTGAAGGTTTAAGATAATTGGGAGGGAGTTCATTCAAACGTAAACTTAAAGCTATTTTTTAAGTGACCATACAGATTGGACCAGGGAAAAACCTTTTTTTCTCTCTATTTTAGGGCACAAAACTACGACTTTACCCCGAAGAGGATGAATTTGCAATCAAATTAAAATTATGAAAAAGCTAATTGATTTAAAAGTATGAATAACTATATTTTAGGCTTTCCAGTTGTAAAAGAAGTAATGCCACACGGGGGTAGCACTTGATTCGACCAAGTTGATTCAGCTTATTTGTAATGAAATTAGGCTATGTTTGGCGTATCAGCTATAATGAGGGAGGGATGAGTAATTGTTTAGGTGGGGGTAGGGTAGAATCCTAAAAAATGCATTTTAATGGACAAACTGCTTACTTTTCACGAGGCTTCAAATAAATGTTTAAAGAGGTAGAGGGAGTAGGAATTAATTAAATTGTTTCTCTACACAGCTAAAATGTTACATTCCGATTTCTACCAGCACAGAGGTGGAAAAGGCAAGGCAGGTCATCATCAGCCCCGCCAGGAAATTTCTTTGGGATGGCAAATACTGCAAGGAATTTACTTTTCAGCAATTTTAAATGGTGTTATTTTCTTTTTTCTATTTACATGAAGTATTTCAATGTATTTAAACAAATGTATGTAATGTATTTATCGATAAGAAAATCTTATTGCAGAAGTTGTGATGGCTTCATTTAAGTAGAAGATCAAAAGTCTCACAGAATTTCCATCCATACAAACAATAATACTCGTTCGTGGTAGGGTTCGTGGTAAAATAGTAAAATAGTTCGTGGTAATGAACTGTAAGTACGGCTCAATATTAACCGACACTCTAAAAAACTAAAGTTTGATACCAATTAATATATCAAAAGAATTGGCTTATTATGCTGATTTCAAATATATAAGCTTCATTAAGATTAGTTTTACCCATCAAAAGCTATGAGCCTGAACAAATTTGTCTGATTTTCTAAGAAAAGAGGAAAAGACCCCCTCGAAGTCATATAATTTTAATAAAATTACACCATCAGATTCAGCGTATCAAAGAACCCTACTGGAGAGTTTTCAAGGTCCTTTCTACAAAAATGTGGAACTTTGTAATTTTTACCAGAAGAAAGATCATGGAGGCGTGTTTATTTATTTTTTTTTTTTCAGGGGTGATAGTATCGACCCAGTGGGCCTAGACCATCGAGAGAGGGCTCATTCTATTTTGAATGAAAGGTTATATTGCCCTTTTTAAGTGACCAAAATAATTGGAGGGCAATAGGCCCTCCCTCACTCCACCTTTTTCCCAAAATCGTCCCATCAAAATTTTGAGATGCTGTTTTCTTCAGCATAATTGAAAGGTCCAATAACTATGTCTCTAAAGAAGATAAAATGACACCCTACAGCCCCTGGGGAAAGGGTAATTTATAAAATTTGCCTATTGTTTTATTTGTTATTGGGAATATGCATACATTTTTAGGGTGGGGTCAGTCAGCCTTAAAGTAGAGCCCAAATAGGGGGACGGAATTACTTTTCCGAACGGCTAAAAATATGCACCATCAGGGTCCTGGACCAAAATGCATCGAAAATACTTATATCTGTAAGTCCTTGGCCATGGACCTCTAAATACGACAAAATAAATGAAAAAGCGTTACTTCACCATGAAACGGGTCCAAAAGAGGCCCAAAATATTTTTCTGAACGGCTTGAGACTTAAATCTGAAAGTCCGTGGACCGGTGCAAATGGTATCCTGGACTTTAAAAGGTTTAAGTTAGTGATGGGCTTGGACATATTTGTGGTAATTCTTTTTCGTTTCAAGCTTCACTTGATTATTTGTTCAATTTTCTATTCATTTTAGGTTTCATTTATTCAAACATGGTAATATCTATTATTTTTAAGCTTGACTTGGATATTGTGTTATGTATTTTTTCAAACATATAATATAGCCAATAAGGTCTAGAATCCGTCAAGTACTGGTCTAGAATGCGGTAAGTGCGCGAAAATTGTATCATGGGTGCCGACAGGGGGGGGGGGCAGGGGGCCATGGTCCCCTTGAAATTTGGGACTATAAAGTAGTTATAAGGAAACCAAAAGAAAAAAGGCAGGAACGATGACACACAAAATGTGTCTAATCGTTGAGAGCCTCCCAATAGATTTTGACTTTATAACGAAAGTGTAATAGCCTAACTATTGATAACACTAAATAAAAGAATCAACTATTTATGGCGATCCTAAATATGTATTTGTTTATTAGTAATTAGTGCAGTTATTAGTACACAAGATAGTTCGTATAATTAAAGAAACACACAAGGAAAACAACTTAATAAGAGGCAATTTCGGTAAAAAAATTGCCGTCAACTTTTGCTTGAATTGCCAGAGTGCCTTTGAGCTGATATATGAAGCCACTATAATCAGAAATGTTTCCCCTGAACGGAATGCTGAGAATTCTTGTATTTTCCTCCTGAACAGATACGTTTTTTTTGTGTTTTATTATCATTTATCTATTGAAAGATCTTAAGCCGAACCGGCCAGCCATGTTGGTTTTTTGTCATTTATCTATTTTTCCAGGAGTGACTGTATTTATCTAGTTGTCGCTTTGAAAACATTTGATTTTTTACAGTTATGAAGTATAAATTTGTCAAATATATTGGTTTTTGGTATTCAAAATTAAATTTAAAATATTGAATTCAAAATTTTTATTTGTTTTTCTTAATCTTAGTTTTAATGTTTAACTTTGAACAAACTAGTTTGATTATACGTTACTTTTTATAAACAATTGATTCTAAAGGCATTAAATATTTTGGTGTTTGATAACCAAGTTCGAAACTCCCATTATTGTTAAAAAAATATCTGTCCATCACTTCGGTATTGCTTAACAGAACTGAATGCTGGGAGTTTGTATCTTAGTTTTTGTAAATAGGCTATTGTTTTGTGTGATTTTTTTAGTTACTTACTTTTTCAATTTTATATACTTTTACTTTAATTGACATGCTTTTTTCATCGCCTTTAGAAAAATGGTTGTAATCTTCATTAAATAAAAAAAAGTTTTTTCAACTGAAAGTAAGGAGCAAAATTAAAACTTAAAACGGACAGAAATTATTGCCTACATGAGGGAGTTGCCCCTCTATATTCTAATTAAACGACCCTTGTGTTTCAGGAGTTGTTTTTACAGAATTGGCACAAAATTTAAACTTTACCGTAAAGAACGAGGGGTTGAGGAGGGGGCAACCCCCCTTATATACGTAATAATTTCTGTTCGTTTTAAGCTTTAATGTTGCTCCTTACTTTCAGTTGAAAAAACTTGTTTTTTTTTTATTTCTGATTTTTTTTTCTTAATAACGCCAGGATACCTGGATCCACCTTCACGAAAAAATCCCCCTCCGCGCAGAAATATCCTCTAGGCAATTCAATCCAGGCGAAAATTTACCCCGGACAATTACCCTTAACATCTCCACGCCTAAAATTGAGTCGGTAAAGAAAAAGCAAGACATATAGATTATATTTGTCAGATAGCCTGGCGCCAAATTTCAAACGAATAAATGTCACGATAAATAAATGCAGTGTTGACGTCTTCTGCTGGTTTCTTTTTTCTTATGCTGATACTTATTTGCAGGCTTTCTCTTTTAAAGATTCTTATTTTTTCAAGTGAATTTTTCCTGCAACAATGTTTAAGAAAGTTAAACAACGGGCATTAAACCGTTGACGTGGAGAGCCTCTAAGAAGTTAATGTTCCCTGGAAATAATTAGATTAATAAAAAAAAACAGTTTTTCACCTGAAAGTAAGGAGCAATATCAAAACTTGAAACGAACAGAAATTATTTTGTTGATGAGGGGAGCTGCTCCTTTCTCAACGTCTCAGTCTTAATGCTTTTGTTGGAATTTTAGCCCGCTTACAACAGGCAAAAAAGAAGCGGAGTTAAGAGAAAAAAAATTAAAAAGAAAAATCAATTTCTAAACGAGAAAAATACTTAATACAAAATAATCCAAACAGCAATTAGTCCAATTAATACAAAATTATGTATATAATATATATATATATATATATATATATATATATATATATATATATATATATATATATATATATATCTTATTTGTTACTCTATGGCATAATTTTCATACATTCATTTCGAAATATTGGCTCCAAATTTGACCCCCCCCCACTAGGAATTTGAAGAAATTACACCACTAATCCCCACCCATGTCTGAATATTGTCCTGAGCCATTCACAAAAGTTCGTCGATTTATCACTTTTTGCGTTTATTTCCAATCAGCCATTGACAATTGAAACAATTAAATTAAAAATCACTTAATTATGCATATTGCCCTCGAAAATCCAAGTTTTACCGGAGCGTAGTGGTACTGAGACAAAATTGCGACGATAGGATGTCATTATACATTTTCGCCATTAGATACCTGTGTCATACCGATATATTACCATTTCATGTTTTGAAATACCTATCGATATAAATAAAACCTTAAGTCTGCTGCCAGCTAAACAAAGAAGCGGTTATACATCAAATATTGTAACTCTTCTTTGAAAAGAATGTGAGTATAGTCTTTGACAAATTTATACCCATAATACCTTACGATAGCGTAGTGGATTTGGCCGCGGCAGCTGATCGTTAATGTCTGTGTTCGATCACTCCTATCGTAAGGAAATTTGAATCTAGTAAAGTCTTGATTAATTTTTTTTTCTTTATTGTTTGAATCAGTTTCTTCTCTGTTTCTTTCTGACTCTACATGATTTTCCCTTTTAGACAAATAAGAACAAGTTGAACCTTGAATGCGCCACGATGCGCAATTCTGAAATGTATTAGCTATTCCAAATTTTTATTCAACAGCTTTTTGGTATTAACCTAAATAATAGTTGCCATTTTTAATTTAGCTTCAAATGCAAGTTCTTCCTCATTTAACAATTATTCAAGTTCCTAAATTTCCGTTACTATGGGTAGCAGTTCGTTCTTTACTAGGTTGTGGCGCATACCGCAACCATGCTCTAAAAAAATTTACGCAAGTACACTGGGATTTATCCAGGGGGCAGGGCATAAATTTTAGGTGGGGTAGAGGGGCAACTGTCTGCTGTATTCCCCCTCCCTCCTGATTTTCAACATACCTATTGGGTTGTTTTATTGAAAAATATTTCCTTTTTGGTATTTTCATTAGAAAAAATTGAAAAGCTGGAAAACTGACCACCTCCGTAGATTTTGAAATGTATAGTTTTGCCTCCACCTCCCTACATTTTCGTTTATTAATGATCCTGATTGGGGACTTGGAACATCGAAAAATAAAACAGATAAACCAAACGAAAAATATTAGACATTATGGTTAATCATAAGAATCTACAGTATATTTTGCAGATAGCCTGGTGCCAAATTTGAAACGAATAAAAGTCCTGATAAACAAGTGCGGTGTTGTCGTCTTCTGCTGATTTCTTTTTTCTTGTGCTGATACATATTTTGCAGGCTTTCTCTTGTAAAAGTTCTTATTTTTTTCAGGCAACAATGCTTAAGAAAATAAAACACCAGGCAAGAAGTGATGATTCAGGAAAAATTAATTTCTTTCGTTGATGTATTACAACCGCAGTAGAAACAATTGTTAATAGAACAAAGAAGTATATAAAACAGGCTGATAAAAGTTAATTGTCGAGTTGTAAACTGTGGCACAGCCAAATTTATAAACCTGCCATTTAAAGTATACGAAAGATGTGGTCTGATCCCACTTTCAGGGCTATGATAAAAGAATGATCGAGAGGGTTTAACACAAGTTTCACGAAGGAAGAATTGTTGATTATTTGTCCCTGGGTAATAATAAGAGGTTTTAAGGAAATTGGAACTTTATGGAGAGGTAAAGAATGAAGCTTTGAAAATAACAGGATGAGTCTGAGCAGCTGTATCGACCTCAGGCAGAATGGGGCTGTAGTGAGAGTAATCTGCTAAAAGCCACAATCTAGAAAAACAATCATCCTTTTCAGTAATATTGTCGAATTCACAGTCAATAATATAAGACATGATCAAGGGTGTATCCAGAATTTTTGTTCGGAAAGGGGGGAGGGGGGGGGGTAAAAACATTAAAAACACATCAAAATTTGATTACATGTATTTTTGATACGGTTTTACGAGTTGGACAAAAATTTTAGGGGGGAGTATATCTCCCCTGGATACGGCTTTGGACCTGGCAATCCTGTTTGTCACTGAAATAGTCTTTTAAAGGTTTATATAGCTGGAATGAAATATTTTACAATCCATATTGTAAATTTACAATAGGGTTTGTCAGTGGAAAAGGTTTCTTGTTTTGAAAAATTGTTAAAGCCTTCTGTTGCTGGGTTTTATGCGCGAAACGGAAAAAAAACTGGTACTTATTTAAAATCCGATAAACACGCGAGAAGTGAAGTTTCGTTAATGTTGATGAAATAAAACAAAATAGGATGGAAATATAATAGTTTATGAACAAATTTGGGCAATATATTTGCACATTAGGGGGTGGGGAGGGGTTAAGACATAGCATATATTAAATACGTAACCTAACCCAGGTACCTTTTTTTACCCCTTCAACCCCAAAAAACATAAGTTTAAATCTTTGTCACGGAGTGAGCAATATCTCGCGAGGCAGCAAAAACCTGTTTTTCATAAGCAGCAAAATCCTGTAATTTCAAAATTACAGGATATATTTACTTATATATATATATATATATATATATATATATATATATATATATATATATATATATATATATATATATATATATATATATATATATATATATATATATATATATATATATATATATATATATATATATATATATATATATATATATATATATATATATATATATATATATATATATATATATATATATATATATATATATATATATATATATATATATATATATAAAAAAATAAAAAAAATATATATATATATATATATATATATATATATATATATATCGTCCTTATATGATCTCGTCCGAGACTGATCAGATAGAGAGGGAAATCGATAGCAGCAGTGGAGAAAAGATGGCTCACTAGCCAAAGACAAGTTTCCACTTAAGCAACATCCCAGGCTTCTATCTGCTTGTTATTCAGAGGCAATTTCTAACCCTGGAGTCAACCGGTGGATGACTGGAAAGTGTTCTATGCTAAGGAACTCTGCGGCGTCCTCAGAACCCTAGTGAATGGCTTGGACCACAGTTTATATAATTATCCAGTAAGTTTACCGCAGATGATTTCTGGCTCTTCATTCTCGGTGCGAACAAAAAGCTCCTCCCACTTATTTCTGCATTAGCGGGTTAGTGCGTTTTCGTCAATCAATGAGAAATGGTTATAAAGTGCATTATTTGTAATTGCAAAAGCAGAAAAAAACTTGGTGAGCCAGCCAAGTGGTTTGCAAGTGTCCCATCTCACAGCTATGACTTAATTTATATACAAATTATGACTTAATCTATCATTTACAAACAGTGGACTCAACTGATTGGCCTATGTAGGATTTTATAAAACAAGGGGGCGGGTGGTTGATGAAATTTGTGAAAATAAGGAATTTGTTTTTCTTCTAATAACTGGTGGAATTGGTGTGATGGTTTCAGGGGCGGATCCAGGATTTTTTTAGGGGCGGGGGCAAAATAGGTTGATCCGACAAACTTACGTTAGGAGCAAGTTTAATTAATGCAAACTTGCGTTAATTAGGTAAATTACACTACTTTAGGGGGGTAACCCTCGCCCCCTCCCCCTCTGGATCCGCAACTGGATAGTTTATCATTTTTTTTCACGTCGTGATATTTATTTTCTGAGATTGTAGTTCCTGTGATATTTGACAAGTCTAGTTACCTGTTTTGGCGGAGAGCCTAGATAAGACTAGTTTCGTTTTCAATCAATGTTTTCGTATGAAATGGGCAGACCTTTCCTGAACTTTAAACAATAAACACCTCTGTTTGAAAATCTTTGCACTTTGAGAATTTAGATAGCGATAAGGGTTCCTGATTGAGACCAACTCGAGACTTCGAAACCTACTTGTAATTCCTATAAACATCTGAACTAATTTTATATATATATATATATATATATATATATGTACATATATATATATATATATATATATATATATATATATATATATATATATATATATATATATATATATATATATATATATATATATATATATATATATATATATATATATATATATATATATATATATATATATATATATATATATATATATATATATATATATATATATATATATATATATATATATATATATATATTTATATCGGCGCGTACAAACAGCTCCTCTCATTTGATCTGCCATTAGCAGTCCAATTTCCCTGGAACGCGTATTTTGGCAGAAACTTTCTCAAAATGCCATTGAAACCAACTTGAAACTTCGAAACCTATTTTTAATTCCTAAGAACATCTAATAATAACATTGCACTACTAATTACCGATTTTCATGTATGTATTGGAATAAATTAATTTAAAATTAGTTTCTCCAAAATTAGTGTTCCAACGTTGAAGCCAAGTTTTGCGTCCAAGAGAAATCTGACTTGTCTACCCGTGAAAAGATCTAATGTCGCTTATGTTTATACATTCTCTGGAGCACTCGCACCTCGGTCCGGGTTTTTATAATGGGTGAGATAGGGAATGATCACACTGCTAATTCTATAAACTGTGGCTTGGACGATGCAAACCATGATAACTCTTTTCTTGAGCCGGCGTGCGAAAGTCTACTGGGAAAAATGGACATCAGCTATTAAAACTTTTCCGAAGTCACGAAGATGTTCCTGGAGGAAATAGTTCCTGGAGGAAACAGTACCAGTGTTGCCAACATGGCGAATTGCGCCGTTTTTACAGCAATTTAGAGGTACTTGCGCAATGCTATGCATCTGGGAATGTATACTATACGACATGGCTCTAACTAAGTTTTGCTTTTCCAAAATTTTTCTTGAACTATTTCTTTTAGGTATGTTAACAAAAGAAAAGCTGTCACTATTTCATGAAAGAAAAAGAAATATCAAACTAATTTTCCTCTGTGAAAAAGGGCTCCAGTTGATATTTCAGGGAAGAAGAAAATAAAAGCGAAAAGAAAAGTTCACAACTCTTCAATCGTCTTCCCGTATGTGTGCCTTTGTAATGGAAACTAGTACCACACAAAGAAAGAGCAGCCTAGGGTCCAAGAGGAGCTTAAGTAACCAAGAGGAGCCTGATGCCAAAAAAATCTGGGGCACGCTCCTCTAAAAAAATTGGCCCGTAAAATTTCCTAGTCTTTCCCAGGGTTACCAAAACTTTTAAGGACAAAAGTGTCCAAATCAGTCAAAAATGGACACTTTTAGTGTCCCTCTAGAAAACTAGCCAATATACAGGGTTGCCGCTATGAATTTTCAAAGCCTGTGAAAAAAGTGCCAAGAAATCTGTGAAATTCGTCCTTCTTTGTTCCGCTACCTCGCGGTCTGTTACCTGCATGAGTTCTGCAAGTATTTCCATCTTTGTAATTAGCGCTACCAATAAATTAAGATTAGTACTAGTTCAATTTGAAGATATGTCATAAAAAAATCGTCATTAGAATGCCAACAGAGCGAAATTTTATATCGATTATCAATACCGCTACCTATCTTATTCGAAAAGTAAAGAACCAATCATAGAGATTCATTTTCGCTTCGGAATTTTCATATGTTATGCTAAAAAGATGCGAGTCATGGATCTTAAGGAGCTATTAATGTTATTTTGGTGTGACAAGGTCCAAACCGCTGTAGCAATGAAATGTCTATTTTGCCCCACACGGTTTTAAAGTTTAACAGAAGACGTCAATCTCCTTAACCACTCAGTCAACTGGTTGGTCAAGGGGTTAAAATCATTTAACAACTCCTCTATCTTGTCGTTTTCTGAACATTTAGAATTAGCCCGGAGAAAAAATTACGTTTTCGAGAACTAAAGAAGTGAGAAGACAAGGCCGATGGAAATAAATTCGCTTGAGTTATACTCGGTAGAAACTGGCGACAAGCGTTAGACATAAAATCACAGCTGAAAGCATAGAATATAAAACAGAAACATTCGCTAGCGGCTATAAATAAAATTGAGCCGCAACACAGCTTGTCTGCGAAACTCCTTTCTTTCTATGACAGCAGTATAATAACAACCTTGTGCTTATTTGTACTTGTTGCACGTTCAAGCCGTATCCAGACTCATCGTGGCGCCCAGCAGATGACAACATTTCTCCTTCCATAGGTTTCGCTCGAGGGTGGCAGGTTCCACCATTTCATGCCACTGGCGATCCCAGCGACGGCCGTATTTTCGGAATCCTCCGATTGGCTCCACATCCGACTTAACTGTTGCTAGCCAGGTCTTCTTTAAGCCTCTTACCCTCTTCTTCCATTCCGGAAGTGGTAGACATTTGAGACATATTTTGCTTATATGGTCATCTGGTCTGCGCATTGTGTGGCCAAACCATCTCAGTCTCCTGTGCTTAACAATGTCAGAGACAAGTGGGCGATCCCCACATCTTCTCCTTACTTCTTCATTCGGGATTCTATCTGAGAGGTGGATACCAAGGACATAGCGCAGGCATTTGTGGTTGAATATATTCAAGCTCAACGCTTTGGCTACTTCAAGTGACCATGTTTCACATCCATAGAGGAGGACAGAGAGAACCATAGCTTCATACACTCGGAGGTTTGTGCGTGGCGATATTTCGCTCTGCTTCCACGCTTCCGTAGTTGAAGGAAGACACTCCAGTCGGACGATTCGCGGCTCTGGGTTTATTCTGAAGATTTGACGGCAATGTTTCCTATCGATCCAATGTATTTGAACGAATGGACGTCCTCTATCTGATTACCATTTAGGGCAACAGGGGTTTCATCCATCCCATCTGTTCGCATGTATTTTGTTTTTGGTAGGCTTATTTGGAGACCAGTCGAGAGTTTCTTGACTGCTATGTCATTTATCATAGCCTGGGCTTCTGCAATAGATTCAGCAAGCATTTCCACATCGTTAGCATAGTCAAGATCTGTGACGGAGAAGGACGGGCTCACTGCAACGCCTTTATACTTGTCCAGGACCCTGAGGATCCAATCGATGACAAAGTTGAACAAAGATGGTGAAAGGACACAGCCTTGACGTACACCTTCCTTGATCAGGATCAGATCTGAAAGATGGCCATCGACTCTTACCCGGGCCTTTGTTCCAGCATAGTATGCCTTGAGCAGATTGATTATCTTCTCAGGCACACCGTCCTCTCTCATTGCTTCCCATGTTGCATCACGATGGAGCGAATCAAACGCTGTAATGAAGTCTATGAAGATTTGGATTGTTTCCTGCTGGTGTTTAAACCGGTTTTCAAGGAGTTGTCACAGGCTAAAAATCTGGTCACAGCAACCCATGCCCGGCCTGAATCCTGCTTGGTTAAGTCCCGTTCGTTTGTTTCGGGTGTCTCTGAATCTATTTAAAGGTATGACTGCGAACAGCTTGGCAGCAATGGGGATAGGGGATATACCTTGGTAGTTTTTGCAGTCCATTAGGTCTCCTTTTTTGAAGATAGCGACAATTATTGAGGTGTTCCAGTCATCTAGGATGTATTCATTGTCCCAGCCTTCAGTTATCACGCTATGAAGTTTATCCATCACCACCTTCACCACCTACAGAGCTTTCAGTAGCTCGGCAGGAATTCCAACTATACCTGGGCTTTTATGGTTTTTCAAAACTTTGATCGCCTTAATTACTTCATCCCTGGAGGGTGGGTCCGTACATACATTTCATAAGCATGGTTGTATGGGGGGTTCTGCAGTGCAGTAAGTAGTTGCTTTCGATTACTATTGTGTTCTGGTCTCGATAGCTCTTGGAAGTGAGTACGCCATCTTTCGATATGCTCCTCGCTGCTTGTGAGTATTTTCTCATCTTTCACCTTAAGCGAGAGGATGGTAGTTTGCTTCTTCTTCCCGGTGCATTCTCCAAGTATCTGATAGAGTTTTCGTGCATCGTTCCGTTATGCGGCTCTTTCCATATCACTGGGAGTATTAGACCAGTAGGCTTTTTTGTCAGCTCTTCCCGATTTGTGACATTCTTGTCGTAGCGCTTTGTATGTGGGGGATTTCTTGTTGGTCATTTCTTTTTTCTTGGCAGAGTTTGAGTGTCTTTTCTGAGATTCATTTCTTGGTTTTATGCTTGACAAACCCAAGTATGTTTGAGGCAGCTTCATTGATGTGGTCCTTGAGTTTGCTCTATTTTTTCTCAATCTTTATCTTGGGGCAGTTGGGGCACTGATAAGTCGGGGTTGCCTCCTTGGTGTCATCTTGAAGGACAACGATTCGGTTTGAGAGTTCAAGGACAAACGCTACTCGGTACTCATCAATTTTCAGCTTCAACAAGTCTATTTTCTGGTTCGGCATAGTAGTCTTCCTTGAACTAAGTCTGTACTTTAGCCTTGTCTTCAGCAAGAAGTGTCAGATCCATTTTGTGATTCCGTGTCAGCACCTCTGCGCACTCTTGAGTCCAACACCATGGATTTCTATCATCGGGATACAAGGAGATAATCTATTTGGGCCTTTACTCTTCCATCACGAAATTTCCGTGCATACGTAAGACACGATTTGTGCCTAAACCAGGTGTTAGCC
Organism: Artemia sp. Qi Xiang Cuo; assembly: GCF_049724085.1. Classification (NCBI taxonomy): domain Eukaryota; kingdom Metazoa; phylum Arthropoda; class Branchiopoda; order Anostraca; family Artemiidae; genus Artemia; species Artemia sp. Qi Xiang Cuo. The sequence goes on along the minus strand of NC_142796.1, from coordinate 75,226,738 downwards.
ACAGCGAGGTTGTTCTGCATTGCAAACAGCAAAAGCCCGTTTCCATTTCTGCACCGGTCTCCGAGGCCGTGCTTGCCGATCGCCTGTTCCAAGTTATTCAGCTTTCTGCCGATTCTGGCATTGAGGTTGCCTCCAATTAGGAGGATATCTTTCCGGGGAATCTTATCAATGACTGTCTGCAGGTCACCGAAAAACTGATCTTTTTGCTGTTCAGTGGCATCTCTTATTGGGGCATAAACGCTAAGGATAGTCAGATTGTTTGTGCGACCTTTAATTCTTGCCCATACGATTCTCTCAGACACAGGCTCATATTCGACGAGCCCAGTGATTGCTTTTGGGGGACAACAGGATACCTACTCCTGCCCGGACAGATCCATCTAATGGTCCCGAGTTAAAAAAGAGACCGCCTTCCCAGCCGAGAATTCAAGGGTCAAGATGTTATGTCCATTTAGTCTCGTGTCAGAAACACACAGATTACCAAAGTTATAAAGATAATATTCATCAGCTACAAAAGATTGTGTCAATAAACATTTAATCGAGCACAGGTTACAGCAACCGATATTCAGGCCTTGTCTTCTTGATAGGACGGTAGCTAGCATACTTTTTGACGAGAACGCCATTCTCGTCGCATTGCATAATACCGGGGTTGCCGTAGCCAAACTTTTAATCATCATATTTGTCATCATTATTGAGCGTTTCTTGGGGATAAGGTACATCACAA
>NC_142796.1:75218517-75223517 GCF_049724085.1 Artemia sp. Qi Xiang Cuo | reverse complement strand
TTAATTTGCTCTTAGTCTGTATCAATAAGACTTTAAGTCAAGGAGACTCCAATGCGCGAGTTAAAATGGAAAATATTTTCATATGTAAGTTCGTGGGTGAAAAGGACCCTAATTTTCAAACAGTCATTTTGCGATAATATTCGAAACATCCAACAAATAAGTTTTTGGTGGAGGATTTAAGCCAAGAATCCCAAAAAACGAAAGGTTTGAACTATGCAAATAGCCCCTTGTTCTCAAATAAGTTTTTATAAAACGAAGAAAGGGCATGCTTGATAAGGGCTGTGATTAGCTTGACACTTTCAGGAGATATTCAAATGTTTCTGAGCGAAATGAATATCTTAAAATGTTGATTGCAATATCGTTCGACTTATGAGATGGCCTGGTGGTAAAATAGGCCGTGTAAGGAAGGCTAGGTAACCTCAAACCACTTTCAGCCCCTAAAAAGGATCTTAAAACATCCAACTTCCATTCCAATGAACCCCCTACAAAGTTTCTACGATCGCCCCTTTTCCAGGCTTGTTTTAGAGGGTACCAAGATGGCCTGTCTTAGAGGGTGAGCCCAATGGTTTAAGGATGTAAGTCTCGAGGAGTCTAGTTCAGATACCCGTTCTGTAAACATCTGGTGAAAAGGATGTAAATTGTGTTAGGGTCTCGTGTTACGGATATTCATAGCCATGAATGGATCTTACTAGTGCTTTTAATGATGAAAATTTATCAGATAGTCCAGCTATTGATGAGACCCTTGTGCAGTTAGGTGTAGAAAATGAAACAAGTATTGCTACGCTAATTAGTGCCCTAAAAGGAATTCTCAGCAAGGTTAAAAAAATTCCAGGAGATAGGGTCTATGCATTTGAAATTTGTGAGCGAGTTCAGTTCATATATCATCAGCTATTAGAAGAAAACGCAAATCTCCTGCGCAACGAGAATGTTAATCTCCAAAATATAATTAAATTACAGCAAAAATTGGTAAATAAAGACACAGTGGCTCCACCTTCCTCTGTGAATTGTAGACCATACTCTAGCGTTGTGAATGGTCCTGAAACCTGTAGTATCATTCTTGAGCCAAGTAGTAATGAGGGTATTGATCATACAAAAAAAAGGAGGAACCCCCCAGCTAAAATTATGCAAGATATTAGCAAAATAATTAGAAGAGATATTAGCAAATTCTCAGCTAAAAAAATCATACAAGGCCGAGAAGGTAAAATTAGTGTTGAAATCACTTCAAAACAAAATTTGAACAATGCTCTTTGAGTTTTCAATGAAAATTCAGCAGCAATAAAATATACTCCGAGGTAAGTTAAAAAACGCTGCCAAGAATGCTTGTGAGCGGTACTCCTTCATTTAAAATTAAATTAGAGCGCAAAGATTTTATATGAAAAATTAATTCAGATATTGTAAATATTGTTACTGCTGGAGAAACCTTAGAAAACATTGTGGAAAAAGGAAAATGTTGCAACGAAATATTAGAAATGAGAACAAAGATCAGAGCAGAACTTTTAAAAAGAGCAGGCCTCAATTTTGTGTTTTTACGCCTACACTCCAATGATTATATCAACCTTATACAATACACCAACTGTTGACTTTTTGGACACATGAAATCTGAGTGCAATGGGGAATTAACGTGCTCTTGGTGCTTGGGCGACCATAATTACAATGACTGTACTAGATCTTTCACAAGCCGTCTGTGCTGTCGATCATGGTATAAACGACATGTCAAATGTGAACCACATCCGTCTTACGAATATAAAAACTGTTAAATCGCTCTATAAATAACTTATCAATTAAAAAAAAATATCGACTGTACAATTTAAATGTATAATACATCACAAGTAAATAATTTATCATTTCTTCAGATAACACTCGTATGTAGCTTTATTGGAATTGTATAAAAATATTGAGATAATTAAACCAGATGTTATTTTAGTTCAAGAGCCATACGTGAATAAAAATTTAAAAGTCTCCTCGGTACCACCAAAGTACTGGTGTTTTTCTAAATTTGATCCTTAGAAAACTTTTTATAGCGCAGCAATCTTTGTTAAACATACTCTGAAAGCATATTTACATTTGATGTTTCAACAAATGAATGTGTTGTTGTTTCCATTTATATTAATAAAAAGACACTTACAGTTGTATAAGCTTATTGTCCTCCTTCATATAAAAATCCCTCCTTATGTCTATCTCCGGTTGAGACATTAGGAAATAGGTCTACATTAATTTTAGGTAGGGATTTTAATGCCAGAAACCCTATTTGGGTTTTTAGTAATATTACTGACGGGAGAGGGGCTGAGATGGACTTGTTTTTCTCATGTTTGCCATTAGTTGTTGCAAATGATCCATCAGTAGCGACATATTGAAGATCTAATACCACGAGCCCGGATATAACCGCCGTCGGAAATCATTTATCCCGTGATATTTATGATTGGAAAGTATTAGCTTGCCCCAGTCTTTCAGATCACGGCTATATTTCTTTTAAGTTATGGTTAAGTACCACTCACGACTCCTCTATTATAAGTTTGACTGACCCATGTTTCAAATAGAAGAAAAAAAATTGGAAGGTATTTAGCCAACACATTTTGGATAATGTCGATAACATTTTTGCCATGTCTTTGGAAAATAAACAAGATATTGAAAATTGTGTTGAAAGCCTTACAAATGTAATACATATCGGAACTAATATTGCAATACATAAGAAAAAATATCATTCTCAATAATTATACAAGATGGTGGACCCAAAAATTACCTGAATTGAGGTGTAATTATAGAAGAACATTCAAAAAATTAGATACTCACTCAACTTATGAAAATTATTCCTATATGAAAATTACAAAAAAACTGAATTCAAATGAAATTAGAAATTAAAAACATAAAGACTGGAAGAAATTGTGTTCAACTAAAGTCAGCTTAGATCCCTTGAGTAAAATACATAAAATATGCTCTAACCGCCCCTCTATAGTATCTCCAATCCATGTTACAGAAGATTATGGCGTGTTTGCCAAATCATACCAGGACGCTGGTGAGGTATCCTTTGACAAATGGTTTATCACCTGATGATTGTTCAACAGAAACTTCTTATCACCACAAGATTCGAGATCAACTTGAATATATATTTGATAATAACCAAGATAAACTGTCAACAATAACAACTGATTCAAGACGTCAATTAATTACAATGTCAACATTACAAGATGCTATTAATTCTCTTAAACCATTGAAAGCTCCTGGCTTAGATGGTATAGTCAATATAGTTATTTAAAAATATTCTAATGTCTTGGCCCCCACTTCACTTAAAATATATAATGCATGTTTGAATATAATGTATTTTCCAAGGGATTGGAAAAAAGCTAAAATCATAGTTATTCCTAAACGAGGAAGAATCAATGACGGTTTACCGTCTTCTTATCGACCCATCATCTTGACACCAGTTTTTGGTAAAATTTTCGAAAAGAATCCCATCATATATTTTGAATGGTTTAAGTATTAATGAGGACTTGATTTCTAACAACCAGTTTGTATGTGTTAATGGTAAATCAACAATAGATGCTCTGAATATACTCGTCACAACAGTGGAAAAAAAATAATAAGTTGAAGAAATTTACACTTTGTTTTGTCTTTTATATCAAAGGTGACTACGACAATGCATGGCCCCCCGGGATTTTAAAAAAGTTATTATATTTAGGTTGTCCTACTCCTCTAGTTATGTTGATTAAAAGTTATCTATCAGACCAATCAGTTTCTTATGGTGACAAAGCTGATAATATAACTCGTATCCTTCAAAAATCCTGCCCACAAGGAAGCATACTCTCTCCGTTCTTATGGTCTATTAATGTGGATGATTTGCTTCGTTCAGATTTACCGACAGATTGTACAACACAAGCGCATGTTGATGATATTTTTGTGACAATATCTTCTAAAGATACCAATTTCTTAAATCATACAGCAAAAAAGACATTTACAATGTTATAAAATTGTTCAGATGAAAATAAATTAAATTTTGATGTTAATAAATGCGATGCTATTACGTATACAAAGAGAAGAGAAATTCCGTTGATTAATCTTCAGTTTTAAAGCCATAGAAAACCAATCAGCGATAAAGTGAGATACTTGTGCCTAATTCTTGATAGAAAATTACTATAGACTGATTATGTTCAAAGCAAAATTAAAGTCGCCAAATAATATTCAATAAAATTGTCATGTGCCGTCATAACCACTTGGGGTCTTAAGCCATTTGCACAAAGAAACTTATATAAAGCCTCTATTGAATCCACCATTTTGTATTCAATACCCGTATGGCAGTCAATTCTGAATAAAAAAAAAACTTTTAAAAAAGTTAGTTTTTCTCCAAAGAATTTCCACGGTATTAACCTCAAAAGCTTTTTTATCTGCTAAAAATGAGACAGCGGGATAACGGCCTTAGCAGGATGCCTTACTATCGATTTTTAGAGCCAAAGAGATATCTCTCACCAGATATCTAAGGATAGGAAGGCCTGATTACTGGCCACCCCTCAATAGCTTAAATAATTATAATTTAAATTATCATTCACATTATACGGACTCGCAAGTAAATTCTCTAGTCGGTAATTCCCTTTCTACATCTAATAATTTAAATGAAATCCGGAAAATCTTACGTAAAAACCTATATATGAAATGTTATGAGTTATTTTGCCAAGCTGTTAAGCCCTGGACCCTTCAGTTTTTTACTGATCATATTGACCTTCTTCAAGTCACAAAAATTACTCCTAATTATAAAATGACACAAATTGTAACTGGTCACTGTAAATTAAATTCATTTTTATGTAGAATTAATAAAAGCGATTGTTCCAATTGTGATTGTGGTGACGAGGAGTCTTTATATCATTATCTGTTTGAGTGTAAAGTTTTTGAAAATGAAAGAATTGAAATGCAATATAAATTATATGGTTTTTCTTCCTCTAATAATTTTAATATTAATGTTATCTGGTTCATCAATTAGGCTCGGTATGCCATTTTGGAATACTTGAACC
>NC_142796.1:74957439-75052439 GCF_049724085.1 Artemia sp. Qi Xiang Cuo | reverse complement strand
CATTCACCAAAAGGTAGCTCTCAATAGAGACTCTGGAGAAATTTTTCTAAGTCCCATTTATGACAAAATTATTAATTCTGATCGTTTTTACATACATCCACAAAGTTATATTGTGCAATCGAATAGAGTCTCCGATAACAATCAAACTGGAAAGCTATCAGCCTTTAAAAGTGCTTTACGCAAAATGAAATTCTGAAATGTCATTTAGACTTGTGTTTTTTTTTATTCAGTTACCCTTTCACCGTTACTAGGAAAGGGTCGTCCAATTTTAGTTTGGTGTTTTTATTTTAAGGTTTGGTTTTTATATTTTTATCAGTTTTATTCTGCACTGAGGACGGTCAAGTGGAGGTCTTGACCAAAATATTTGCATAATTTTTCAATTTTTTCACTGGCTGTTAATTGTCCTCGTTTTCTTCCTTTCTTCGCGATTTTTTGTTTATCATGATTTTTTGGAAAAATAAAGGTTAACGTGAGTGACGTCATATTTATAAATACATTTCAAGAGAATAAATTACATCATTCCCCCCCCCCCAGGGAGTGATTATATTGTTTTTAGTATCTATGACGAATGCAAGATTACAAAAGTAACATAGCTAAATATAAAATACCAAGTCTCCCTACAAAAGGCATTTTAAGCTGTTTCATAATGCCTAGAGGAGAAATGAATAAGCTAGACCATCAAATCTGACAAAATCAATCTGAGCGGCTAAGTTAAAGGGTATTGAAAAAAATGTCTGAAGTAATGAGAAACGAAAACGAAGAACAAAGAAAAATATGGTTAGAATACTTGCAACAACGACAATTACTACGAGTCAAAATTGAAAGTGAAGCAAAGAAATATCTGGTTAGAAGATAGGCAATAGTGAGAATTAAAACAAGTGAAAAATAAGGAAATATGTGATTTCAAAGACATGCGACAACAAGAAGCAGAACGAATTAAAAATGAAAGTGAAGAAAAAAGAAATATACGTTTAAAAGATATGCTGCTGCGAGAACAAGAGAACAAAAAAAGAACCAAGCGAGGACACTGCATTTAGAAGATAAGTGGCAGCAAGAACTACAAGCAACAGCTGAATTAGAACATGTCCAAATATTTTGGAAAATTGTCATCCTGGGATTTTTGGCCTGCAAAAAAATCTACATTGATCACAAGTTTGAGATTGTTTAGAGCTTTAATTTTTTGAAAAAAATCCGTATGAGTGACGTTATATTTATGAGCACATTTCAACAGAATAAGTAACATCATTTCCCTCCCAGAAGTGATTGTATAATTTTTTATATTTGTGACACATGCAACATTACAAAAGCAACATATCTCAAGATAAATTACCAAGTATAATGCCTAGAGGACAAATGAATAACCTAAACCATCAAATGAGACAAGATCGATCTGAGCAGCTAAGGTAAAAGGTATTGAAAAAGTATGAGGTAATGATAAACGAAAATGAAGAACAAAGAACTATTCAGTTAGAATACTTGCGTCAGCAACAATTGCAAAGAGTCAAAAACAAAAGTAAAGAACAAATATATACCTGGTTTGAAGATAAGTGGCAGCAAGAATTGAAACAAGTCAAAAATAAAAGTGAAGAACAAAGAAATATGCAGTTATAATACGAGTATATGCAACAACAAGGGGCAGGAAGCATTAAAAATGAAAGTGAGGAACAAAGAAATATGCGGTTAAAAGATATACCACAGTGAGAACAAAGAAATATGTGGTTTGAAGATACGCGGCAGCGAAAATTACAAGCTACAGCGAGAATCAGAACGGGTCATAAATGAAAGTGACATGTCATTGGGACCCTTCAACGTTATGTGTATTCCCTGCGGAGCCCTCCATTTTCACAAGGAAAGAGTAGCAAAGAAAGATGATTTGTTTGGAGGTTGCTACTTACAACAAGAATCAGTATATACAAGCTTGCCGCATGGCGAGTGCTGGTGCCCAGCCGCGAAATCAGCTACATAGATGTTTTTTTCTTAAAACTGGCATATTGACATTTCTGGCCATAAAGCGATCTAAAAAGGTCGCAACTTTAAGGAAGAATTTTTATTTTTCCCAAGGTGGTTGTATCGAACCTATGGTGAAGCTATGACATCAAGAAGAGGCTCCTATTGCCATCAGTTAGAAGACAAGCGATAATGAGAACCAATATATATACAAGCTTGCCGCGTAGCCGTGCCGGGGCCCGGCGTAAGACATCAAGAAGAGGCTCCCATTGTCTGCGGTTAGAAGACAAGCGACAATGAGGATCAATATATACAAGCCTGCCGCGTATTCGTGCCGGGGCCCGACCTATAACATCAAGAAGAGGCTCACATTGTCCACGGTTAGAAGATAAGTGACAATGAGAACCATTATATACAAGCCTGTCGCGTAGCCGTGCCGAGGTTTAGCCTCGAAATCGGCTAAATAGTTGTTTTTTCTTAAAACTGGTAAATTGACAATTCTAGCCACAAATGGTTTAAATAGGTCAGAACTTAAGTACGCATTTCTATTTTTCTCAGGGTCGTTGTATCGAACCTATGATGACACCATGTCATCAAGAAGAGGCTTCTTTTAGAAGACAGGCCACAAAGAGAAACAATATATACAGGCCTGTCGTGTAGCTGAACCAGGGCCCGGCGGCATAGCCGCCAGGTTCGTGGTACTATATATATATATATATATATATATATATATATATATATATATATATATATAGACTCAGCTTAGTAAAATAAAACCTAGTTAAAGGACTAGTTGCATTAATGATGTGCCTAGTGCCCGCCATCTTATTATAAAGTAAGAGAGAGAGAGAGAAAGGTTTATATGCACAAACAATAGTTTCTGAATGGCCAATGGCCAAATTTATGCTGTAGTACAAAACATGTTATTGTACATTATTATATAATCATGTAAAATAGGGCACGAAAGAATTCTGGTAGCGATTTGTTTTAGCATGCATAGGCACAAATTTTAGCTTATGTCTCGTAAGGCTGTTTGTCTTGGCTTCTGCGGTAAAACGTCAAGGTGAGGAGGGTAAGATAGTCCCAATTTACCAAACGTCAAATTGTGATAGGAAGTGTCTATTAAGGAGGATGATTGTAGTTGTCTGTTCCTGAGGTGACTCCAATTTGGGCATTAAATAGGTGGCTCTGTGTCCGAAACTGGGCAGGGATATTCGAGGATAGGGTTTCAAGGCATTTATGACAGAGTTTAAAGAGATATGTTAGCTTTACATATACTTTGTTAATATGGGTAGTAAAGGTGCATTCATGTGAGAAAATGACGCCTATAATTTTTACATCATTGACTAAAGGGAAAGGAACCTCAGGGGGGAGGGGGAGGGGTCAAAATCTATCTTTAGCATGCTGAGATTAGGTATTTATGACTTAACAGAGTTGATCGTAAATTTAGAATCAGAGTAACGTGAACTTGTAGATTGAAAATATTTTTGGGGAATTGCGTTGCATGGACATTCCCTTGAAGAAAATTGCCATAAAACTTAAAACAGAATTACTGTGCAGCTTCAACAATAATTAAAAAAAACTTCTCACGATTCACATACATAAAAATTAAATATCGGAGAAAAAAAATGACAAAACTACTGGTCGGAAACAACCTCCTCTGGGTCATTTTTGGCAAACAGTTCTAGCGGATCGAAACAGCCATCATCGTATTTGACCCACTGCTGTGAGCTTTTTGACCTTTTTGTCTCCAGACAGAGTTTCACGTTACGCTGGACCACACGAGTCTCACTGACCTTCTCTGCTCCCTTTGCATTTTTAGCTTGTAACCGAGAGCCAATAATTCCTTTCTTCGCTTTCCAGGTAAGTCAGTTGACACGCTGTAGCCCGTTTTCTTTAGTTTACGACATTTCGTAAACTAAAGGATGACAATAAGGATGAATAATAATGAATAAGGATGACAATAAGGTGAATAAGGATGACAAATCGTCGAAAAATTTGTAATTATCTACCAGCAAGCAGTTGATGATGGTGATACTCGCTTTTCTTGTGAGTTTCATCCCTTGTGGGGCATTGCAGGTTATATCACCTCACCTTACTCGAGTTGCAGTTCTCTATGTGCAAAGTGAATAATTTTTGCTGTCATTCGGACTGAAAATCAAGCACAATTGCCAGTGTTTGGCGTTTTCCCCCCTTCGGTTCAGGTTTAGGCAGGCCATATATGTCAGGAGATAAAAAAAAAAAAAAAACATGCGAAAGCCGATGGCTGCTATGTTAACAAAACAGTCTTGCTTTTCAAGCCTATCTATGATCTGATTGAGTATTCTGATAATATATATATAGAGGTTCCGTATTGAGGGAGTCTGCCATGTTAGCATTTGTCAGCAGTTTCACTTAATTGTTATAGTAGCTGCTGCAAGATGAAAGATTCCGTCACTTCTGCTAGGCATTGTGTTAGGGAGATTGTTCTTAAATCGTCACATGATTTGGGTGGGTTCTCTTTAGAAATTGCATGGATGTGGGCTTTTTTCCATGATCTAGGGAAGGTTCTGGATGCAAAGCACTCATATATAACAACCACGAGTTGAAGGGCTATGAACAAAGCGAATTCCGTATGAACTTTGCAGGGATTTTGCTTGAGAAGGGAGAGACGTTTGTCTTCACTTTCCTGATTTCATTGAACACCTCAATTTCACTAAGCGCTATTGAGCCTTCGCTGTGGCAATCCTCAACATGCGAAACTTTCTCTTTGTAATTAATGGACAAGCAAGTAGTACAAATGGAAGTGATAAATCGATTAACCTAGTATACGGTCATTATCATCAGATTTCTTGATGCTGGTTTTAGCAGCATTTCCACTCGTCACTTTCACTTAACAGTGCCACTTTGCAGGTTTAGTATTTTTCTTGGCCATACTTGCCCTTTGCATTTCTGATCATATAAACCTATCAGATTGCTTCTCTTCGCTCCTTGACTTCCCTAGCAACTTGAGCAAAACGGCTGTGTTTGCGGATCAGGGCCTTAATAGTGTGGTAATTCACAGCCGCCGTTGAAAAAGAAGGGTAGCATAATAGCAATGCTGGTTGGCAGTTTTTTTGGCCTAGTTAAATTTGTTGGCAGATTTGGCAGCTTTTGCAATTCTGTCGAATTCTGCTATTGGCAGCTTTGGAACTTTTTCCATACCCGATCCAAGTTTCTCACATTTACTGATAATCACAACCTTTATTTGAAATATCTCGAGATATTTGGAGTATAATTTTTCAGTGAAAGCACACACCCTTTGCTCAAGTGAAGTGTCTGTTAAAACCTCTGGGAAATCGTCTTCGACGACGGAAAGGCTATACTCCTAGATTGCAGAGTCCGTCATTGGACTAGTTGTGATCTGTGAAAACTTGGGTTTTCTCACAAAAATTTTGACTCTGAGAAACAGGCTATAATGATCAGACAAGCCGACTAGTTCAAGCGATACCACGGGGGAGGCCTCTTCAGTATTTGCTTGGGTCAGATGAGTGACTAAGAATTTTCACAGTCTGCATAAGGGCAAGACTTATGGCTTACCAGGATTTCTATGTCTGGTTAAATCACCGGCATTTATAAAAGCAGTACTCCTATATTGGCTTCTAAGTTTATCTACCATCGTTTGGATTTAGAAAACTAGGGGGTGCATTCCATGTTGAGTGATAATAATTACTAATGATAAGAAGCAAGAATTCGTGACGTTTTTCTGTCAAACGTCATTAATCATCGTTAATTACGGTCTGAACGGGGAACGTCCCATTTAGGCGTATACTTTGAAAATTCAAAACATTGTTAAAAGTTCACAAAATTCTTGAAGACAAAAAGTGACCTACTATCAAATCAATTCAAGTAACCCACATATTGAGTTCTGTGTTCAGCTTTTATCAGCCAAGTAATGTGAAAAACTCAAAATTTACCATATTAGGCTTACCAAATAGTCTACCTTCACTTAACTTGTTGTTTCCAAGAGCCTAGTTGAAAATGTTATAAACAAGTATATCCAAAAATTTGGTGTAACCATAATGAATGGAGATACTTTTAGTTCAGTCAAACTTTAGTCAGAAGCCGGCTGATATCAGAAGATGATGGAAATAAATGGAACTTGAACTTAGGCGCGCAAACCGACTCATTTTGAGTCAAGTAATGTGGTTTACCCTCTAGATATCCCTATAAAAGTATAAAATTTTAATCATCTTTCATGAGTTAGAATATTATGAGTGAAAAATGAATGAATAAAGACGAGTATTATATATTAAATTTTATTTGAATATTTTAATATATATATATATATATATATATATATATATATATGTATATATATGTATATATATATATATATATATATATATATATATATATATATATATATGTATATATATATGTATATATATATGTATATATATATGTATATATATATGTATATATATAGGGTAAGACACCCAATAGTCGGCCACCTGCCAATTCTCGGACATAATCTTTTATACTATTTTAATCACTATTAACAATGAGCTGTTTCTATGTCGAAGTTTAGGCAGAATTGTCATTTGCTAGTAAATTCAAAAATAGGAGGCGCTGTACCAGTGAAACTATTTGAATTAGTAACCTACTTGTTCAGAAATTCTTCAGAAATTTTTTGATACAAAAATTAAGTTTCTAGGTGGTATAATGCAGTAATTAGAGTAGTTTAAATGTCAAAAAGTTTTCAAAGTGATTAAAGTGTCCAACTACTGGGTGTCTTACCCTATATATATATATATATATATATATATATATATATATATATATATATATATATATATATATATATATATATATATATATTTATTCTCAAGTGTATCAATTGCAAAATTCTTTGCACATAATTTTATCAACTTTCTATTCTGCTAAGGCTTATTATGTCCCGCCCATTTTTATCCAACTCCTGAGTAGAATAAGAAATAACTAATTATTTTATAAAACGCTAAAATAAAAGTTCGAAATAGGGATAAAATCCTTTTTAATAGACAGTGTATAATAAATTTCACAAAAATACCAGATATTCCGGTCACATATACAGTGACCGTCATCAGTAGTAAAACTACTGAGTTTTACTACTGATGACGGTCACTGTATATGTGACCGAAATATCTGGTATTGTTTGTGAAATTTATTATACACTGTCTATTAAAGAGGATTTTATCCCTATTTCGAACTTTTATTTTATCGTCATGGAAAGGCAGTGTGGTCTCCGAAATTATCTACTTTATAAAACGCGGAACAGAACTTACTAATGGGCGGGGCCTAATGTTTTAAATTTGGTGATGTGGAACAAATTTCAGTTATAGAACTAATCATCATTGTTTATGATCGCGACAGAATGCACCCTAGGCCTTGTGATCTGTGAGTTCAGGCAGGAGCTTGTACGAAATGTCCTTCGCACATAGATTCCTTTACCACCACCAAGCTTAATGTCACTTTGGCTGCTTTGAGTATTTAGAATGAGTTTTATCCAGTAATCTGTCCTGCAGCCTCGTCGAGGTTTGAAGTTTCCGTCGCAGTAGCAATAGTTGTGTTATCGCTACGGAGCAGTGCTTCAAAGTCTTCGATAAAGTCCATATTCAGCGAATCCGATCACAAATGGTGAAGGTGTTATTTTCTCAGCTTAGGATGCTATTAGAGCCTTTGATCTGACAGATCGGCATAATTCCAATGAAAATATATGTATCAGATTCTAGGCTCATGTTCCTTTCATTGGTGTTTGTGTTTTTCCTTAATGCCTAATTATATATGTCCCCTTTTTTAAATTTAAATATATTTCACAATTGGTTTTGAACTTCCTTCATGTTGTCCAATTTTTTCAAACTTTGTACACAAGCTCTGTCTGAAATCTCAAGTCTAAAAAAATTATATTAAGAGAATAATATACCCCCTCTCCAAGAATTGTTTGTACTACCCTTTTCTATCTTTTTTACAGAGGCGTTCGAAGATCACCACGAATCCAGAACTTGAAGAATCATGCAAAGACAGTAAATACAGTCTTTTATAGTCCAACAGGCAGGATTCAGAATGACATAAATGCAGTTCGTGAAAGTTTGGCAACCATGCACGTTACCGCCGACTCATTCGTTCGAAAAAGCATAAGAAAACAGCTGGAACTAAAATAATTTCATTGCTTGTCTAACTGTCTACCGTTTTTTTTTTTTTCTTAGTACGTTAAATTTTGAGATTTTTTTTTTATCCGTCCACTATATATTGTATCTTTAGTATACTACATATCCATACAAAGATACAGGTATGCTTATAGCTTATTTGTCCCTGTAGGAATTCACAAAATTAGCAGAATTGAAGACGTATAATTGTATATAAAAATACTCTAAACTAGGGTGGGTTCCAAACTCAATTACCATTAATTGTTTGTTATTATCTTCAACCAAAAATGGCAGATAACAACAAATTTAGCCCCTAAAATGTCTATAAAATATAAGAGGGGCTAACATTGTAATCTGGTCAGGATATACTTCGATCACTTTATGTCCTATCAACCCGGAAATCCACTTTTGATAATGTTCTGCTTTTCCTAATTTTATATTTGATGATAGAAGTAAAACGCACTGTTTTCTCTTGATGGATTCTAGTAGCTAGACTCATTTTTCTTCACAAATTTTGATTTTACTGTAGTTTTAATTAAATTTTCTTTGTTCGTTTGTAAATTATGTTTTCTTTTTGTGTGATTACTAAGCCAAACAGTTGAATTTCATTCTTGACTTTTATTCTTTGATATTTACCTGATTTTTGGTCTCGAAATCTTAATTAAATTTTAGATCCTCTGGGTTTATTTTTAGCTTCGTGCTGGTTTTCTCCAGGTCCCTCTAATTCCACAGAACATTTTTCAATGTGGATATATTGCAGAGCTAGGCATGTAAATGGAAGAGGGGGGCTTCAGCCGTCTCCAGAGCTCTTTAAGAAGCCCCCAAGACATAATAAACTAAAGACAAGTTTTTGTAACATGAAGTAAGTTCATTGGAAGTTAATTGTGTTAATTTCCCAAACTTCACCGTAAAAAAATGAACAGAATACTTCACTTTTATGGGTGATAGATTTTCACCCCACCCCGTACGTCAATTCTTTTTTTTCTGATTTCCACATCTCTACTTTGTAATGTCACCATTTGAAATTGGCACATGAGCGTTAACAGTTTAGCATTGTAATATTAGCGTTTGAATTTTTATTTTTACCATGGTGCTTATAATGTCCAAGACAGTTGATTGCAATTATGCCAGTTTTAAGTAATTCGTATATCCCATTCACGGGTTTCAGACTGTAATTCAAAGCGCGGTGTCAAAAAACCGAATTTTACTTGAGAGTGAAAAACTAGTCGTTCGTTTTGGGTTTTCGACTGTTTTTTTTTAGCAACCCATTGTTTGAAAACAACAAATTTTTCAGACTTCCGAGCAGTGGCGGATCCAGGGGGCGCGCGCCCCCCAAACACAGTCTAAAATAATGTAATTTACTCAACGCAAATTTGCGTTAATTAAACTTTTTCCTAACGAGAATGCGGGATATAAGGCATTTTTGAAAATCAGAGCTTCTTCTGAGAAGATCTTGAGACCCAAATAAAATAGGGAAAAATAATTTGAGCCAATCAATAGAGCACGCTAAGCTTCAAAATGTAAGCTATGATCTCATATTTCCAACAGTTTTGACATAAGGCTGTTTGAATTATCGCAGTCAAGTGATCTCCTATGTAGATCTGATATTTTATTATGAAAAATATAATAGAAAAATGAAAATTTTTACTTTGTAAACGGCATATCAAGCTTTAAACGTGACGTCTTTATGTTATACTGCTTTTATCCGAAGTTATTTTAACAATTGGGACCTTTTAATTGATTATTAATGATGCAAAATGATAAAATTAAGCCTAAGATAGAGTGACTAGTTGATAGGATGGACAGGATTGATAAAGCTGGACGAATATATGGTGCTATTGACTCGAGACTTGTTTAATGCAGTGAATTTGTTAGTATTTCGGATGGCCGGGTTTGAATACACCTCAACTATTCATCACTATTGTTTAACAATTTTTTATTATTTAATTAAATTACACAGGCCATAGAAAAACAAACAAACAATTGTTTGTTGTCTTTAGGGTAAATTCCCCTTGACTCTGACCCCTCCCCCCTCATCGAAAAAATATAAATATAGTTTTAGAAACGTTTTGCATATATAATAAAAAGTAGCCGATATATTTTGTGACAACCAATATATATTTTTATTAAAATTTCAATCAGGCATATCCCAAACATTTTGGATTTGCCATTAGACCAAAATTTGATCTTAAAATATTCGCTGAGTCAGCTGTGTCAGTCTTTTGCAGTCTGTGATCAGTTCAGATGGCTTTCACTATTAAATTTAACATAACATGACCCATTTTTAACTTCTTAGTTCATTTCGTCTTTAATAAAAGTCAATTTTACATATCATTTCATCTTAGATTCATTTATTTATTGTACACACACATCAAAGTTCCTCTGCGTCTATCGGTTATGTCAATCTTGCTAATCATGTAAGATTAGAAACATATGAAAATTGTTTCATTTTTGTGATTATATTTTTTTTATGTTGCTGTATGTAAAGTTCTGGCTTTTGTTGTTAACAATTTTAACAAAGCTACTTTTGAGTTTCATTTACTTGTATATTGTTTTTTTAGTTAGCTGGGGCAATGCTTATGCCAAATTGTAGTGTTTATTTTTTTGTGATTCATTTTTGTAGATTTAAAGAAAAATAAAGCTCTTTAGCATTTCGTAATAAGATAATTAGCACCAGTCAGAAATATATCCGCGCTTATTTACACGGAGGGGGAGTGGGGTTCCTCAAGCCTAGTTTAAGAAATCGTTAAGAACTTATCGCAAAGCTATGGTCGCAAAATGCAATTTCAGTGTTCTATCCTCTCTATAGTAGTAATAACAATATAAGTGCAATAATAAAGAGGTATTTCAACTGTATCTATAATAAAGAGATACAATACTACTAAGAAAATAATTGTCATAAAGGTGTTATGTAGCCATTTGAGACAAATATTTGAAAGTTCAGAAGCCATATTCATTAGCCTTACTTTATGTCTAGATTTTATGGTTATATTGTTGAATTTACTCTTATTATTAAGTGGAATACATATAATACGAAAAGTTCAGAAAATCACACTTAGCCTACCTTTCCCTATATTATTAATTTAAGTGATTATAAGGAATGAGTGCACGACGTGGGTACATTAAGATACGGTATAAATTTAAGGAGCAGAAAGTGTAGAAACCAATTAAATGATAAACAATATTTAGTTAATTCATTTGATTAATCAATAACTAACCAAATAAAAACCAACAATAATTATTGTGTTGTTGGTGGTATTTGTGTTTTTTACTCATCTGGTGATTTCTTTTAAAGAGACTTTTTGTAATTATTTATATGTTTCATATAATAATTATTTTCACGCTTCAAACTCTTGATTCTAGTTGCTTCTATCTTGGTTCAAATTTGGAAATAAAATATTGGCCAACTTTCAGTTAGAGAGGTAGTTGAAATAACAATTGAAGTGCAACATTCGGTCACAGAACTCCTAGGATGTGAATACAGTGAATCCAGAGTGTGCCATTTTGAAAAGAAGCTGATCCAATTGTTCAAAATGGAGGACAAAAGGGGCAAAGTCACCAAAGTGTCCCAAACATTAAAAGCTTGACCAATAAGGATTGTTTGTCGCATTTGTCAGAAATACCTGCAGATCGGGGAAAGGGTAGAGGGATTCATCCTCTTAAGATATATTCTAAGGAGCACTAAGAAAAAAATTAATCTCTTGGCTCAAAAAAGCAAATTCTCGGAATTTCAGGACTCAACCTAATAACCCATATGTTTATGCGTATAAACATCCATTCAATTTAATTTTCAATGCTTAGATACTTGCAATAATTTTTTTTTATAAATCATAAAATGAAAAACAATGCAGATGCCTTCGAAAACTGTAATCGGAAACGTAGGTCAAATATGGCAAAGATAATGTAAAAAGGAAGAAAATACGTTAAAATTTCTAAAAACAGTTTCTAATATTAAATACGAAATAATGCGACGTCTAAAATATACTCTATCCACATATCTACATAATTTGATTTATGAATGTAAATGTAGCATTGCCAAAAAAACTATCTACACTTTCTTAGCTACAAAATGAAGCATCAGGAGAACAATTATGTCTCATTCATTAGACCAGTTTTCAAATAATTTTATTTTACCTTAAAACTTATATCAAGGACTTGAAGATGGTAAGAACAGGAGAGATTTTTATTTTTTTTTCATGACCCGTTTTTATCCAAGTTCAACTGACTGAAAAGCACCACGAGCACAACGTAAAAAAAAAAAAAAAAAAAAAAAAAACATCCACGCACATTCAAAGGCATCTACCGAGAGGAGGAGGGAGACAGTCGACCCTTAGATCTCAGGATTTCAATTTGTTTCTCTTTTTTTCAAAAACTGGTAGCAGTTAGAGGTGACAAAATATAAATAAAAAAGGTGAAAAAAGAATATTGTAACCTATATAATTTGTATTTTTGTGTATTTATATATATACTTGAAACAGTTTCCTTATTTATGTAAGTCCCTAAAAAAACTCCCCCCATCAACTCACCAAATTAATCCATTGTGTACTTCCTGAAAAGAATGAAGCTGATAATCTACATTAATACACTTAAAAGACTTTTATTTACTTTTAAATAGATACATTATTGCAAAACTTTTCAGAAAACACTTAGTCTATATATGCAATGCAAATTAGGAATGAAAAAATTATCTTGGCGAAACAGACAACATACATGACATTTTTAATGGACACTGAAATTGGATTCTACAAGGACACATCGATACACTAACTGAAATTACTTTCCTTTTGTATTGGAATCGCTCTAAGATCAGGAACGGTCTAATGCGTCTTAAATTATTTATTGTTCTGAAAAAGTATGATATAAATTTAACCCTATTATAAGAACTTTTTAGAAAGGAGATGATCCAATGCTAAATAATATCTTTGTTTCAGCCCTTTTCCATATGGTTCTAACCAGAGGTTCCAAACATGCGCTGGAAATAATTGGGGGGGGGGGACTACAAATCCAGGAAAACACATCAAATAGTGCAAATACATGAAAAAATTATGGGGAAAGTCGCAAATAGCTTGAAATTTTAGGAAAGATGAGACGGATCCGTGTACGCTTGGGACCGATGGACACTGCATCCGCTGTATCGTTAACTTTATGTTCTTTTTGCTATAGTAAAGTTTAAGTTCGGAATGAAATCTTCCTGATAGATGTAGGATATAGTAAATATGTTATCCTGACGTAACTTGCAAAAGAGAAGTGCATTTCAATAGGCAAAATTCCCTATTGCTCAGTAATTGTACTTAATATACTTCAATCTCTTTTTAGTAAAAAGCTTGCCCTGTGTTTGGCACTATCTATATAGTGCCAAACAGCAAAAAGTGAAAAAAGTATATCCATCTTTTACGCTAGTCACGACTGCATACTATATATAATGCTTCTTTATAAGTAGTATAATGAACAAGAGCTAGAGTATCAAGTCTCCTGAGGAGTGTCTTGCAATAGTTATTTTAAGCCCTTTTACAAGTGCAGGAAACCATCCCCACATTACTTAATAAAACTGCATCCTTTCCAATAGAATGTGATGTTATTTATTAAAAAAAAGGTATTTAGTACACCTAGGTAAAAACGTGTAGTAGGATACATGTACCATTTTTAAATATTATCTGATCGTCATAATATACTGCTATATGAGTTGGTGAAACATACTACCCAGTTATGTTGTGTAAGAGGGTGGATTTGAGGACATCTTTTATGTTTCTATTTGGAAAGCTTTTTTTAAGAACGTGGAATGCCGGGCAGGGGCGTCCCGAGGGGGGGGGGGTTGCCGCCCCCACCTCAACGTTTTTGGCATTCGGTAAAAATTTCGCCGAAGGCGAAAATTTCAGCATAAATTTTGCAAAATCGGCTGAAATTTAACAAAATTCTTCATTTCTGCACAAAATTCGGAATAAATCAGGTAGCGATTCAGTAAAATTTACGAATCTTGCCCCCACCCCCAAGAAAGTGGGCCTCGGGACGCCCCTGACGCAGGGGTGGGACAAAAGACCAATTATTAGTTGCACCACGTAGCAAAAGTATAGGAGTAAAATAAGTCTGGTTATAAATGGCAGGCAGAAGCAGGTTATGAAAAATATAAAGGATAATAGTCAACTCCGGAAAACATTTTAACTTACAAAATTTTACCTGTCCATTTATGTAGAAGCCTTCCAAATCTCTATTCTCGTCACAACCTAGTTACTGGTTGGCACGGTTGACTAAAACCTACCACAATTTACGAGCAGCTCTTTATAACAACTTCTGTATAATCAGATTAATGATAACTTGGAAAGTTTATATAAAAGTGAGAGCATTAATAAATAATATGTTTTTTTCACTTACCATAACTAGCACCGTTCATTTAGCCTTTTTATTTTGTACCAAGCCAACAAAAATTAACTTATTTACATTAACATCTTTCATCGCGGCACACTTATTCGGATTTAATTTGCTAAACTGGCGTTAAAATATTTGATCGAAAGCATCCTTTGGGCGAAAGAGTTTAATTAAAAGTACGCTCCATAGAAAAAATACTAAATTATTCTATCTAGAGGTTTAACTTCTAATTTAATTTTTATCGCGGCCAATATCAGCAATGAATCTCTTTTCATATAGTTAACTTTTAGTATTTTTGATTTCATAGAGTATGCCTCTCAGTAATAATTGGCACTAGTTAGAAGTGTTACTGTCCTTCAGCTATTCAAACAATGACACAAAGCACGCAGCATCAAACCGATCATTTTGTCAAATAAACCATGACGATGAAAAGGAACCTTGTCAAGTCTATACAAGAGTTTTCTTTACCAACGAATCCTAATTTACAATCATTAAATTGATAGTTCGCACTGCTTTGGCGTGAGGCACAAATACTGATAAAGTTTTTCTACACACAGGTTGTTTCCACCCGGTCGAAGTTTTCTGTACTCCATAGGGGGATTAGGAGTTGGTATCATCTTGAGTTTTTTTTTTTGGGGGGGGGGGTAAAATAAATTATTTATTTACGGCCTTTGTGTTATGAATGGAATAGCACATTTGTTGAAATTGTTTGGTTGTAAGGTTGGCAGTGCTGATTAGGAAGTCTGTTGTTTGTTTTTTCTTTCCTTTTTTTCTGTATATTTTTGCTACCTGGACAAGTTTTTTTACTTCTCGTATTGACCGTTAAGCTTTAGTTGTTGTTTGTTTCTTATGATAATTTTTTCTCTCCAGAGTGTCAATGGTTTTTCTATAGGGTCAAACTAATCACGACTTTAACGGTTACACCATTGCACAAGATTACAGTGATCATAAAGGACGAGGCACATCTCCAATATGTCCGAGAACTCAACTATCCTTAGTGATAGTTGATTATTTGTTATTATTTCTATTCTAAGACAACGAACAATTTAAATTATAGACAATTTGTATTACTATAGGTTCAGAACGTACTACAATGTCAGCCTTAGCCCCTTAGATGTATTATAACCATTTTAGGGGCTAAACTATTTGCCATTTTAAGCAATAACAAATATAAATAGGATAATTGAGTTCTGGAACATGGCGTCACTGATAGTAGATAGTCCTGTAAACAATTGATTCACTTGACCGTTTGAAGCTGACAGTCTTAAGATAGGTCTTTTTTTTTTCTTGGAGAAATATTTCAGACATAATTTAGCTTAATCTTCAGGAAAATAAATATAGTGTACTGAACGCAGGAGTAAAAAAAATAAAAAATTATCAAATCACAAAGCTTCGAGGATCTGTCTCAAGTTTCCTATTTCCATGTTTTAGAAGAGCCGATGGCACTGGCTTTCTTTTGGAGGCAGTTATTTGTGTGAGTAAAAGGGTCTAGGATTCAGCCTTAAAGGACAGCTTCTGAGTCCCAGTACAATGCGACATAATATATATATATAAATATATATATATATATATGTCAGTCATATATATGAATCTGCATTTTCAATGGATATTCTTCTAAGAAAGATAAGGGCAAAATCCTTTTCCAGTTTGAAAATTAGAGAAGGAAAACAAAGGAACCCAATTTCTAGTTGATATGCAGTATGCATTGCATAAACTTTCATAGTGCGTAAAACGAAGCTAAGTAATATATAAACAGAGTTAAAAAGAAAAATATTGGCATTTCTTTTCCAAACATGGCATTATGAAAGATGGCACGTAGCCACAGAACTTCTTTAGCTCTAGAAAACTGGCAGACAACATTGTAAGAAGAAAAGTTAGTGTACCTAGATCCCTCCCCCCTAATTATCCTGAATTGACACCACTGGAAAAGACACGATTTTTCACTTTTGTCTTTATTGGCCTTGGTTTCTTTTGGATGTTAAGGAAATCTTGGATCGCCCTTGCCGTGCTTCCGGTAGACTACATTAGTCTTGGTCACAGGTTGGTAGCTTTCATGGTTCAATATTTATTTCCTTATTGTGGTTTAAAGCATTGGACAGTAGCCACGTTTCTAATGATACATTTGGCAGATAAAGGATATTTAGCTGGCTAAAAACCAAACCTATTCATAACTTCTAAACTTCTTTTGAAGAAGTAGTTGATGAAGGAGTTTCTTATCTTTTTTATAAAGTGCTCTTAGCATCAATGATGAACGACCACAGTGAAGCCAGCACAAATGCATTTACTCGAATTTAATTGAAAGAGGGAAAAAAGGAGAGTAGTATCAACACAAACTAAAGGTGTTAAAAAAGATGTTATGACCAAATTACAGACGGAGAAGAAGGACAATTCTCACCTTTGTCAGTGCTCATAATTCAAAACTTTCCATTATACCCCTTGCCTTAAATCGATAAATATAAAATAATGAGCATAAATAAAACACGAAAGTTTCACGAGACAATGGCACACAGCCATGTTCCGTGCCATGCACACAATTATTTTTAATGGCACACAGCCATGGCATGTTCTCTTTGGTTTCGTTGCTCGAAGATAATAGTTTCTTCAAAAATCAACTCCTTGAGGCGCTCCTTGGGCAAGTCGTCTAATTCTGTTTCGAACTTAAAAGGCTCTTCTGCAACAGGCTGAAAAAAGGTCAGTTCATTATTTTTATGAGCAAGGTGCAGTCATTTACTGAAAATAGACACAAACGCAGGAGGAGGAGGTATCACCCCTTATAACATGCTTACAATATTTAGTTTTACTTCCAGTAATATAGCAATGGTATGAGACTTACTAGGACATTTATCCATATGATACTATTATACTATAAAACAACAATAATGAAGCAACTCTTAACATAATCGTTTTGCGAAGAAAGTTTAATTTGCTTTGAAAAAAGGCATATGAGTTAAAATGGAAATGAATTACAATCTGGTAACGATTCTTACATGGCTTTTCACTGAACAAGCTCTTCTTCCCCGCCACCCCCCCAAGAATTTACGCTTTACTTCGCCACGTTTTAAATCCATTTTCCCGTTTTTTTTTTTTTTTTTTTTTTTTTTTAGTGCACTGGAATTTTTTTTTCAATCTACGATTTATTTTCTATACTGTTAAGAATTTTATTGAATAAAATAGTTTTGATATTTTTTCTTTTTTACAAATATCACTTTTACTATACATGATTGTCCTTTTCTCTTTTACCCATTTTGTTTCCTATAGTCCACTACTATTTAGTTGTGAATCTTTTTGTTTCTTATTTTATTTTTTGTTTCGGCTAATTCTTCCTCCCTTACATTTTCTCTTTTATTTACTACTGGGTTTATTTTATTAATTTACTATTGCAGTACCAATTGTGACTTTATTTTAAGTGAGTCTGTTTTGACAAGACGTGAAGTTAAAGTTGCACTTTACTGAAAAAAGTATAAATTTTTTTGCTTTTATAACTTTAATAAATCAAACAATATTAACATTTTGATTGCTGAATACCTGTAAATGCTTTATTAAACTAAAATGTACATGCTATTATATTTTTTTTCAGTAAAGTGCAAATTATGTTCTACTATTAGGAAAGTATAGGGGTCTTGCGTCCTGCGCATGTTAGTTTCTGACTGGATTGAGCGTGACTCAATTATTTATTTTTAATAGAGTTCTTTACTTTTCTTTGAAAAACTTATTTTGTGGAAAGTTTTTTTCATTAATTTCTGTTCGTTTTATATTGACATAGTCTTTACAGGGAAAAAGAAAATAATACTTTTAATCTTTTCGTTTTTCTTTAAGACTTTATAGTTTGGCCTGCTATTTGCAAGCTGGAGAAAAATTTTCAGCAATTTTTAACAAAATACACCATCTTAAAAATCTGAACACAAATAGTATTGTTTAATTTAGTTTCTTAACTCCTCTAGTTGACCTGAAATTGAAAACTTGACACCATTCGCAAAATAATCTGTTTACTTTCTTTGATAGCTTGGATACACTTACGCTTTTTTGATTTGGTTCAATTTTAAGAGCGGAAGTAGCCCCCAGGCCCCCAGCCCCCACGCGTTCTATAAAAACCTTATATACCCCCAGGGCATAACTTACAACCCTTGCCCTGAGGTTGTCATCCTCAAAGACCTAATTTTCAGAACTTAAAACTACGTTTAACAAAATGGCTTTCTCAAAATTTTGATTAGATGTGTTTGGGGAAAAGATGGGCGTGAGAGGGGTGTTAGTTGTCCTCCAATCACTTTCGACTATTAAAGGGGCACTAGCCCTTTGAATTTCCCATTAAATGAGCTTTTTTTGAAGTTTCTACAACAACGCCATCTATAAAAATCTTATATGCCCCCAGGGCATATACTTCCAACACCTGCCCTGAGGGCTGTGGGGGAGTGTCCTCCTCAAAAATATAATTTCTATCTTGAAATCAACTACGCCGAATAAAATGGATGTCTAAAAATTTTGATTGGACGTGTTGACTTTCGACTATTAAAAAGGGCACAAACCACTCCAATTTCCAATTGAACGAGCCATTTTCGAAGTTTCTACGAGAACTTCTTCGATACGAGGTGCCCTTCTCTAAAAGAAAAAAATAATTAATAAAACATTATGCCAACTTCGTTCTTATTTGCCTCCAAGGCATAACTTAAAACCTATTCCCTGAGGGTTATGGGGGAGTGCCCTCCTCAAAAACATGTTTTCTATCTGAAAATCAACTACGTTGAATAAAATGGCTGTCGCAAGATTTTGATTGGATGTGTTTGGGGAATTTGCGGACGTGGATGAGGTTTTTGTTGCCTTCCAATCATTTTCGAATACTAAAAGGGACAATAGCCACTACGATTTGCAATTGAATGATCCGTTTTCAAAGTTTCTATGACAACTCCTTCGATACGAAGCGCCCTGGTCTAAGACCAAGAAAAAAAAAATACATTGCGCCAACATTGTTCTTTACCTCGGTAGCGCTATTGCGCTGCCTATGATACACAAATATTTAGAAGGGGCAAGGGACAAAATGTATTTTCAATAGCTAAGGGAGGCAGTTTTTTTCTAATGAAAATACCAAAAAATGGCATTTTTCAATGGAAACACCGTATTTTTCAAAATCTAGGGGGGGGGGATATAGGAAAGTACAGCCCTCTCCATACTTGACACATCTAAAACTACACCTTTGTACAGAGATGCACTTTAATTTGAAAGGATCAATTCAGAGCTCCTAATTACATCAACGTGCTTTTATGTAGATTTATATCTGAAAACAGCACAGAAAAAGAAACACATCGAGTGTTGATAGAACTTTGAGTGCTAGGCCATCTTAATTTCATGAATTTCTTGCACATAATAAACGAGTTATTGGAAAAAGAAAAATCCTGCCAAACAGATGATGACGGTCTAGTTGTTTCGACCCTTTGGTATGCCCGCGGTAATCAACGTTCGAATCTTGGTTAAAACAGATTTTTCGAGAGATACGATTTTTGCTTTTTAGATTGGCAGGAGAATAGGTTTTGGAAGAACAAATCATTAGAAATGAAAATTGCACCACTAGAACCACATATTCGAAAACCCTATACAGGTCAAATAGAGTCCTCTATCTTGAACAACAAAATCCCTCTTTTGTATGGAAGCACTAAAGCGCCTCCTTTGTATCTCATTCTGCTTCTTCATTTTTCATACCCGCAAGTGGGGCGTTACACAGCGAATTTGTAAAAAGTAGTTAGTTACAAAAATAAGTTTCTAAATGCGGCTCTCTAATTCTCTATTAGTAGCGAAGAAAAAAGGGACATCAGTGTTTTCTATGTACAAAGTGACTTTCTTGATGTTCAGGATGGGGGCCTGAAATTTTCCGGTCTGGGATTTTCAATAATGGTGATTCCAACGATGTACTTTCCTTCTGAAGCAACTTTCGGGAGGTTTTATGTTACTTCTCCAATATTCCAATAAATCTGGCTTCAAATTATCATAATAGTATCAACATTAATCGAAATAATAGCTAACATTCCAGAACTGGCTGGAAATGACATTTTTTCCCCATGCAGTATTTTTCTTCAAAATCATTTTTGGAACTTTATTTACTATGGGCCGTGGTTCACTCTTTACTTGGTTGCAGCTCGCTGCAACCATTATATAAACCTTAAAAAAAAAATAAAAAAATAAACACAATCACCTTACGAATCCATAGTGCACATTTTAACAAATCAAGGATTGGTCTTTTTTCTTTTTCAGGCCTTTGGGCCAATATCCCCCTTGAATTCGAAAAGTAACAATTATTCCCGTAATTACACATGTCACTCACACATTTTACTTGGTATTAGCTTTTATTTTTCCCACCCCCCGTACTCCCGGAACAAATTCAAACGTACGTACCTGTTCGACCATACCAACATTCGAATAAAACTATCATACAATAAAAGCAATACTGGAATGCCTACCTCATCAGCGGGGTCATAATACTGTTCCAGGTAAGGATGAGCTAATGCCTCTTCGACAACTATCCTCTTATGTGGATTGAACGTTAGCATTCTGTCCAACAGGTCTAAAGCTTTTAGATCAGCGTTTGGGAAAAGTTTACACCAGGGTACCTTCGGTTTTACTGGCAGTGATTGAAGGTAACTTCTGGCCTTAAAAAAAAACTTGATTTAAATCATTATCTTAGCATGAACTTTTATTAATAGAGTAAAATGCATTAAAATAATTAAAAATCCGATAAAGAAACTTAGATAAAGAAAAAATTAAGGGACATACATCGTCATCTAAGGCTGTTGGATATACTACTACTTACAACTCACCGCAGCGCTAACCGCCTGAGGCCAACACACCTCAGCCCGTTACTTCTCCCTCTTAATCTATCCAAAGCCTCCCTCTTTACACCCTACCAGGAAGTCCCCATTTTCCTTAAATCTTTCTTTACATCCTCCCACCCCAACCGCGGACGATCTGCTTTCCGTTTAGCCCTAAACAGTTGGCGGAAAAGGACAATCTTTGGCAATCTGTCAACTAGACTAAAACTCAACATATGTCATGGTTAGGAGGAACAACAGAATAGTTATTTTCAGAGGCATACCCCTCTTTTTCAACTTTTGCACCAAATCGCCCAGATTTGCTAATAGAATAATTTAGCCCTAAGAATAATTTTTAAAGAAACTTTGGTACCATATTCACTCCTTCTAAAAAAGGCCAAGCTGGATACTCTTGAGCACAGTAGAGGAACACTGTGCCTCCCTTTTTGCAAAAAATGCAATAATAAACCCTCGCTCGGAAAACATTTTCCCCAAAAGACACTCCCCATCCAGACACCGCCTGGCACGTACTGTTTCTGAACCCGTCCCTATCTTGTCCCCCATCCGTTGTTTAACCTCCAGATATGAAAAAACCTTTGTCCCCTTCATTCCTGATCAAATAAACCACTAGTTTTTTTTTTTTTTTTTTGTTTTTTTTTGTTTTTTTTTTTTTTGTACTAGTGATACCCATGCTTGTGTCCGTTTGGTTCTTTCGTTCCCTCCCCTTTTTATATAGTCTCTTTTAAACCTTTTTAACACTATTTTTATCTCAATTTTTTTTTTGGTTTTGTTTTAGTTTGTGCCTTCTTAACTTTCTTACATTTGACACTTTTTGTTTTTTAGACTTAAGAATGGCTTTGCCTTTCTGATATTGTTGTTTTTGGCATTGTTTAGCCAGTTTTTTAGTTGTTGTGCTATTTCTATGTTTTTTTTATTATATGACCCCAAAATGCGAATTCGGCCCTTCGGGGCTTGTGATAGTCATTTTTTGAAATAAATATTTTATCTAATCCCCCCCTCAAATCCTAAGTTTTCTCGATTTTTTGGGCACTTTTTGTTCAGATTATATATCATTTTTGCCCCCCTCTAAAAAAAATCCTGCTTGTGCCTGCTTCCGTGTTAAAATATGCGGATTTAATTTTAAATTTTGATATGTATATATATATATATATATATATATATATATATATATATATATATATATATATATATACATATATATATATATATATATATATATATATATATATATATATATATATATATATATATATATATATAGTGGGCATATATATATATATATATATATATAGTAGGCAGTGGGCATATTATGCCATTAAACGTCTTTTTCAAGCATATTTTTCCAAATTTTCGTTGGAGGAAGGGACGGAGGTCTTCTAGAATTTTCTTTGCAGTTGAGTTTGCAGCGAAAAAACTTTATTTAGCAAGGATTTCTTATCTCTTCATCCATAGGGGAACATAGTCCAGACCTCTACGGGCAGTGGAGATATATTGCAACGATAGGCTACTCTTGGTAATCTAGTGTCAATAGTCATTACCATAAACTCAATAAGATTGACTTTTCTGTTTCTTCTCAATATACTAAGAGGAAATACTTTGCCCCATAGCCTAATTACTTTATAAAAAAATGAACTACTGAACTGGTTAACAGTTTTGCGCGAAAAAAGAAAGATTTTATGACCAAATCTCGTAATAGTCGATGCCAATCAAATCCAACTAAAGCTTAAAGCTTCTTGCGAATCTTGCTTCGCTGTCGACACATTCTAAATATGTTCGATCCCTTGTTTTAGTCAACAGCGACGTCGACCAGGAAAACATGGCGACACAGATGAGAAAATATAATTTGTTCGTGTCGTCCAAAGACAACACTTTGCTGACAGAAAACGAATCGGATGCTGTACAGTCAACAAAAATATGAATTAAACACAAACTCCGTGCTTTATCAATAGGTTACACGAAACGAAGGAGGCTCGAGAATTTAATACCAGGATAAAACTAATTTTCAAATAGTAAAAGTTTGGCTACGGAACAAATAGAAATCAAGAAAAAACTTTGTCAAGTTTAGTGAAGGACTAGGACCAGTAGAAAAATAAAATTTTCTGACGAAAACATAAAACCATGAAATATGCGAGTGTTGAATGAATTATGAAAGGACACGTAAAATCATTGAATTTTATAAAAGGCGTCACCTGTGCGATGGAGCTACTAAACCCCTCAAATCTTGCAACGAATAAAATCCAAATGAACATGTCAAAACGCCAAATCTGCGAATCGGAAAAACTAGTACGATAGAACAACCGAATTCGCTAGCGAATGGAAACCAAATAAACACGTTAAAACCCTGAATTCTAAATAAGTGGAAACAGTGCGATAGACCTACCGAATCCACAAAATCACATTGTCAGTCTTTACCGAAGTGTTCACTTTCTATAAAAATTATAGAAAATCCCGAAGTAGTTTTTTTTCTTTTTTTTTTTTACAATAGCGTACTTCTAATTTCAATTGTCAAGGGATTTCGAAACATCGCATCGGCTGACATCGGAACGTCTTGTTACGAGAGAAACGTTAGTTATCAGACAATTTCTTCAAGAACTCTTTTTTTTTAATTAGGCTACTATGGACCATGTTTAACTTTTTACTAAGTTGAAGCTACAGCTGCAACAATGATGAGCATCAATTCTTGGATTTTGATAAACAAGTGTATTCTTTTTTTTCCAACCGAAATTTTAAAAGAACAAAAAAAGGAACTTTAGTATGACCTAATTTTAGAGATTACTCATGCCGGGAGACCGTTACACAAGACAAGACACAGCGTTTCACCACATACTTAAAACTTCAACTTAAAAGAAAAGTAATAAAAAAAAAAAACCTTTTCATTAACAATGAACTGCAGGTCATCTTGAGTTGGTGATCCCAAAATTCCAAGGATATGATTCAACTGGTCCAGATAATGTTTTCCTGGGAAAAGAGGTCTATTTGACAACATTTCAGCTAAAATACATCCAACTGACCAGATGTCGATTGACTTGGTGTATCCTTTAGAGTTGAGCATAATTTCAGGAGCTCTGTACCACCGCGTTGCAACATATTCAGTTAAGAACCCAGTGTGGTCATGTTCAGGATCTGCCACTCGTGCGAGGCCAAAATCACATATCTGAAATTCATATTCATGATACTAGTTGACAAGAACAAATTTTCTCAACAAAGACATCTAGCATCGACAGAAACTTCTAACAAATATTTCAAGCAGTATATCCAGTTCTTAACATAATTTCAAGATGAGCCCTTAGGGGAAGAAATACTTCCTTGAAAAAGCAAGTTAAATTAACTGGAAATTCTGCTGGTTAAAACTTTCCCAGACAACTTTCAAAAGCACTTACATACAAAATATGCACCGAACAAGTTAAATCAGTACATCAATAAACTTAGCACGTACCAGTTAAGAGTGAAACCAGTTGAAAACTCGCCTCTATACGCATGAGTGAAAAAAAAGAAGACAACCTGATGATAAAAAAAATGAAGTATGCGTTCTTTCAAGGAAATCAAGGAGTAACCTGCTGGAGCTAAAATTAAACGTTAAGGTCTTGTGCATTATAAAGCTAACAGTTATGAATCTGATATTGATTGGACAACACTGAAGACGGTTAGACCCTATGGGTCAAATTATAGCTGTTAGGTGAGTCAGAAAGGGTTGAAACTTGTGTTTCACATTTACAATACAGCCAAAAATAGCCTCTACCATTCCTCTGGGACCAATGAAATTAATACTGAATAACATCGGCAATCATTATCAAACAATTCGTTCTAACGAGCGTTTACCACACATGTAGACCTTTGTTACACGCACATACATGCGTGTAACGCATGTAAGGAGCGACCCAGCTCAATAGTAACCGAAACTCTAAAATACGGAACTTTGATACTAATATATAAAAAAAATCGGATTTTTATGTTGATTTCAAATATATAAGTTTCATTAAGTTTAGTCTTACCCATCAAAGGTTACGAGCCTGAGAAAATTTGCCTTATTTATGTAAAAGGGGAAACACTCTCCTTACAAATCCTAGAATCTTAATGAAAATCATAACCTCAGATTCAGCGTATTAGAGAACCCTACTATAGAGGTTTCAAGCTTCTATCTGCAAAAATGTGGAATTTTGTATTTTTTGCTAGAAGAAAAATTACGGAGGCGTGTTTATTTTTTTTTTTCAGGGGTAATCGTATCAACATAGTGGTCCTAGAATATCGGGAGAGAGCTCATTCGAACGAAAATTAAGAGTTCTAGTGTCCTCTCCGAGGAAACAAAAATATTAGGGGGCAACTAAGCCCCCTCCCACGCCCATTTCACTCCAAAATTATCTTATCCATATCTCCAGTAGGCCATAATTCTTAGTTCAATTGAAAGATCCAATAACTGTATACTTTGCTGTAAAAAGCCCCCCCCCCAGTCCATGAGGAGACGTCTTTAAGTTTGAAATTCGCCCATTGTTTACGTATAGTATTTATTGGGAAGTATACTGACATTTTTTGGGGGGAGGGTGTGTGTGCTTGGGGTGGATTTCTATGAGTTGAATCTTCCTTGGGGAGGGAAATTTCTAGGGAGTGAATATTGCAGGGGATATGTTACACCGGGGTATTTGACAGAATTACAGTACGAAATTCTTTTTAATTGTCTTACATTCTCTTTGCCAAATTTTTCACGTGCCGAGATGTTCCGGGGGAATTATCCAGGGGCTTTTCCCGCTGTTTTGTTTTTGAAAATAATTTTCACGGAAGGGGGCATTTCTGGAGTGATCGAGAAACCGATTAGAGATTAAAGAATGGCAAGGAGAATTTTTCAGGTTGAACCGTCCGCAAGCAATTTTACAGGGATGGGGATTCTCAGAGAGGATGGAACTGTCTGTGGGAATTTGACGGAGGGGGGGGGTGCACTTTACGTTGGATGAAATTTCCACAGAGGATTTCCTAAAGGGGGAGGGTAAATTTCATAGAGGGCGAGCCAGATTTACCGACATTATTTGAAAAACAAACAGAAATTATTCCATACAGGAAAGGTTGCCCCCTCTTCAAGACCTTACTCTTTACGCTAAGTTTGAATGTTCACTAAAACTGAAACACGGAGGCCGTTTAATCAGAATAGGAAGCTTTTTGAAAGTGCTAACAGCTTTAGCGTGAAGAACAAGGTATTGGGGAGGGGGGAACTCTTCATATATGGATTAGGTCTGCCAAAATTAATATGCAAATTTTGTTTTAATTTTTCATGTACGGTGAACCAAATCCTGTTCGTTTGTAAGGTGAAATAATTTCTGCTCGTTTTTAAGTTTTAATGTCACTCCTTACTTTCACTTAATATTTTTTTTTTTAATCTATTTAAAGGGCAAAATGAAGCAATCTTGGCACAAAGTCGTGCTTAAAACCAAATAGGATTTCAGGTTCTGCTGTATCTGAGACTACTGTATACTGTTTTTTTTTTTTTTTTTTTTTTTTTTTTTTTTTTTTTTTTTTTTTACATGAAGTTTCTTTTGGCAAAGGCAATTACGACTGCAAACCCTGCGTGACCCCTTTTCCCATCATAAATCCTAGATTTAAACAATTGGCAATTTGCATTATTTACGGTCTTCGTCCATGGGCCGTGGGTGCCATATCATTCTAAGAATGGCTTTGGGAGTTAAGGAGAGGCCAGAAAGCGAAAATAGACATTGGAGGGGGTCTGGTTGCCCTCCAATCACTTTTGACTCTTAAAAGGACACTAGAACTTTCAACTTTAGGTCGAATGAGCTTCCTCCGAAGTATCTACGACCACCCCTTCCATAAAAAGTGGCAAGGAAATAAATAAATAATATATTGTAGGCTTACGGTTCTTTACTACAAGCAACGCTTGAGCTTGCCCTTCTGATACCTACCTTATGCTAATCACGACTTTGTTTATGTGATCAAGGCGTGATAGAACATTAGGAAATATACTTTCTTTTTCATAAAAAAAAATAGAAATAAAATCAGCACTCTGTCAAGTTTATTATCTGTCAACAAAGCAAAAAAAAGAAGGAAGGCACTGGAAGTGATGACTGAGAGGAAAATATACACCCGACGGCATAGACCTTGCATACTCTTCCTTTTTCACTATAAACGTGATGCTAATGATAACAATCAAATTCTTCAAACCAAGCAAACAAGAAGCATATGAAAATGATAGACATGAGACAGGATAATAAGAAAAAGTAGAATATACATAATTACATTGATATTAAGGACCTAGGATTTACTAGTCCAAAAAGCAAAAAATGACCCAGATTTTCCATTTGGGTGACGAGAAGCATTTGAAAACGCAATAGTTGTCAACTCCCAAAGACCTTTTAAACTGGTATGTCCCAAAAATGCACTGCCTCTTCTTAAAATTAGCCCAATACGTGATTATTTCAATACGCAGTATATACAAGCTAGGACTACGTGACTTTGCCTCAAAATGTAAGACTTATAAAGTGTTTGCAATGCATTTCTTGGTAATAACAATTTGAGCCTATGTCTATTACAGAAGGATTACCACATAATCATT
The DNA here is from genome assembly GCF_049724085.1 of Artemia sp. Qi Xiang Cuo. Lineage (NCBI taxonomy): Eukaryota > Metazoa > Arthropoda > Branchiopoda > Anostraca > Artemiidae > Artemia > Artemia sp. Qi Xiang Cuo. The sequence goes on along the minus strand of NC_142796.1, from coordinate 75,024,615 downwards.
TTAAAGTCAATTTACTGAGGGGGTCCTTTTGTCCCTTTGGCTGTAAGGTGGTTGTCTCAGAAGTTTCAAGCCCATTTGACCATTTTTGTGCCATTGTAAAGAAGAGAAGTACACCTAACATTTACGTTCCCATTCGTCCAAGGTGTCTACCCCATAAATTTTAGGCCCATCGAAAAATAATTAGATAATCTTGTCCCTCCCACTGACAAGTTGGTCCTTACCCCCCGAAGACCTATTTCCCGAAGAACATGTGGTAGATATTTTGAAGGAACTAAGTACGAAAAAATGGGAAATATTGAGTCTTTGGAATTATATAATTCCCACATGAATTTGCATATTCTTCGGCGAAATGTCAACTTTTTGCTTGTCGCTAGTCTACTTTAACCCATGTGAGGCTGAACTAATTTCTGATGGCTGGACTAAAAGCTGAAGAATTTAGGTTCAGTTTCAGACAGGAACAAGCTTTCCAAAACAAACATTATCAATGTGCAAAAAAAAACGGTACTTATCGGTTACATAATAAACACTCGAGAATTTCGATCGCGAATGATGCGAACATGACACAAGAAACTGGTCAAGCAACTTCTTTATACCAGAGAATTAGCTTTGACTGGATTGAAAAATAAATTTTAGCTATATTTTATTTGAGTATGTAGTTGGTATTTTGGTTAGGTTACGTATTTAATATATACTATGCTTTATCCCCCCCCTAATGTGCAAATATATAACCCAATTTGTTTCTAAACTATTATATTTTCATCAAATTCCGTCCTATTTCATTAGCATTAATCAAACTTCACTTTTCGAGTGTTTATTATATAACCGATAAGTGCCAAAAAACCACGCAATTAAAATAAAAAATTTGCAACTTTTGCTGTTAAAACGGCTTGATTTAACCTAGCTCTCCGACTGTTTTTCACTGCGAGTTCTCACCTAATGATAAAACATGTTGAATAGAAAATTGAATAGTTAATTGAAGTTGCTATGACAATATGTTTGCCTATTCGAGAGAAAATAAAGACTGACGTCAATATATGCTGTGATTTAGTTACCACTAGCAGCTTTTACAATTCTACGTACAAGGGCTTTATTTAAAGCTGGCACTTAATTTAAAGCGTAATTTAAACGAAGGAAAAACTAATGCAGTTTAATTTTACTAGTCTTAGCAAAATGAGCATACATAAAAAAAATAAAAGAAAAACAGAAAGTAAAGAGCGAAGAGCACACAACGATTTTTTTTTTCACCAATGCACTTCATATGGAAGTAGTCATCAGAGAAACTTCGGAAGGGGCTCATTTGACTGGAAATTGAAAGTTCTAGTGCCCCTTCTAAGAGTCAAAAGTGATCAAAAGGCAACCAGCCCCCTCCCACCTAACTTTTCAACAAATTTATCGCATCAAAACTTCAAGATAGCCATTTTGTTCAGCATAATTCAAAGATCCAATAATTATGCCTCTAGAGATATCATTCCCCACCCCCACCAAAGCGCTCGGGATAAGGGTTGGGGAGGTTGCTGGAAAAGATTCCAAATGTTCTATTTGCTCCCATTTATAGTTAGCTGTACAGTTCTAGATACAGAGTCTCGAGACACCCGCAAGACCTTCATTGGTTCTGGATTAACGATCATTCCAATGCTTCGCTCATGACAGTAGCTCTTTTGTGTCTGCTCGAAGGGAAAGTTCATTACTGTTTATTTTCACGATATCGAGTGTATATGCTAGTTTTTTGATAAGCTTCCCTCCAATGGAGGCATCGTCTACGGTTTTAGCGAGTGATAGAGCTGCGGTGATGGAAAGGTTAAACAGATGGGAGAATAGAGGGCAGTCCTGGAGAACACCTGCTGACTTCAGAAGCTCGTCTGTCAGTTCTTCAAGAGTCAACCTGAAATTTGAATCTATGTCTTTAATCAGAGCTACAATGCTTTCGGGTACTCCATGCCAGAGCCCGTCACGCCAGAGCAAGTCAATGACCTTTGTGAAAATAATAAAAAGTAAAAGTTCTTTCAAGATATCGATATATTTTTCCATCAGTTACTCAGCGGAGAAGATTTGATCTGTGGTAGACCGGTCTCTTCGGAAGCCACTTTGAATTCTTCTAACGTGAAGCCTGTTGTCGATTTTAATCGGTCAAGGAGAATTCTTGTGAGGACCTTTCTTGGTTAACTTGTCAGACTAATTGGTCTGTGTAGGGGACTTTGAGCGAGCCATAGTAATACTGATGCTTACACCCCACTTCCTATATAAAACAGCCTATACAGATTACGACTTGTACGCTATTTTCTTCTAGCTTAAAGAAGACCGCCCCGCAGAAAACCTTACACTTGGAATCTCCCAAGTTTCCGTTACTTAATCACCAACTCAGGTTACCACGCTCGCTGCTAGGCTGGAGAAGGGGTATCCAACAGGTACATACATATTTCCAGACTTCTTTGTACATGAAGTGGCTGTCGCCTTGATTAACGGTGCCATCACATTCACGGCACTTGTCGTTTACGTATTGGCACAGAGCCTAGCGTATTTTCTTTTCTAATAGATGTTTCAGCCTCTTATATTTGTCCTGGCTTTGCCGGTCATGCTTTTTTCTATGATTATGTTTTCAACACATCTATCCATGATTTCAGGGGTGATCAATAGTTTATCAGAGGGACGCTCAACTCCTGAGATTTCATTAGCCATTTCTTTGATGATGGGGGTGTTTTCATCGACCAGACGATCGATTTCCTCGATCGTAAGTTGGATGTTCGACAACTTAGTTGAGTGTAATTCTATACTTGCTTTTTCTTCCGATTTTTTTAGCAGATCAAAACAATATTTTTGTAGATTTTATTGGGCTGTTGAGGCTTTCGAGGGCATATATGGAGTTCTGATATGACTAGAACGTGGTCTGAATCAAGGTCACCACTCCCTAAAGATACTGTGTTCAGCACTGACGATTTCTAACGTTTGTGGACGAAGTTTCCCAGTCTGGTTTGCAGGCCAACTGATTTAACAGGATATTATTCGTGTGTTTTGATAAATCTGCATTCGTGTTTTCCTCTACAACCTCATGTGTTTCGATCAATTTTTTTCATGATTTCCTCTACAACGTTTGTGTTTTGGCGCTTCTAAGATTTGTTTTGAGAAGTTGCGTTGATATTTGCTACTTCAATGTTGATATTCCTGAAAATTTGAGATATTAGTTGCATATTATATCGCTCATAGTCTTCAATAGAATATAGAGTATCGCCATTCTTGCAATCATTATATTCACCATTATGATTTAACTGATTAAGAAGTGACATAACGCGCTGAGATCATACATATTTTCGTGTTTGGTAGAGATATTTTGATTATATTAATTGACGAATTTAATGCCGATTGAGCAGAAGAATGCCCGATTTATGAGTTCAAATAGATCGCCTTACTATTGGAGTAGTAGTTCGGGATCAGGCCCTCATTCTTTCTATGATGTTTAACAACCGAAATTTGGTATCGAAACGAATCTGGGCTATCTGTCAGAATTGCCAAACAGCTCTCGGTAACGAACTGTAAGCAAGGACCGACTTGGCTAAATAGTGACCGAAAATCTAAAAAACTGAATTTTGATAACAGTAGATTCGTCAAAGAATTGGCTTCTTATGCCGATTCCAAATATATAAAAAAACATTAAGTTTAATGTTACCCATCAAAAGCTACGAGCCTGTGAAAATTTCCCTGAATTTTGAAAAAGGGGGGAAACACTCCCAAAAAGTCAAGCAATTCTGATGAAAACCACACCATCAGATTCATCATATCAGAGAATCCTATCTGTATAGGATTCTCTGTACAAACGTTTCTGTAGAGGTTTCAAGCTCCTAAATACAAAAATGTAGAATTTTGTCTTTTTTGCCAGAAGAAAGATCATGCATGCGTGTTCATTTTTTTTCATGAGCGGTCGCATCAAACGAGTTATCCTAGAAGATCGGGAGAGGGCTCAATTGTTCGGAAATCAAAAGTTCTAGTAGCCTTATTAAGTGACCAAAAAAATTGGAGGGCAACTAGCCACCCTACCACACCAAGTCATCCGATAAAAATTTGACTTTTGTCATAATTCTTTAAGAAAGACTGCTCAAACACAAGGACTTGAATTTGAATGACATGAATTTTTATAGAACTTTCAGATTTTAGCGTAAAGAGCTAGGGTTTAGGAAAGAGCAGCCCTCTGGTTTCCATAATCAAGCATTTTAATCCGGAATTAAATATATATTAATTACAATACTTTTACAGTCCGTTTGATTTTATCTCTTTTCATCAGAACAAAGCAGGTGAGAGAGATAGAACTTGCATTAGGTAAAATCTCAAGGGAATCCATATATTGATCCTTGGATTCAACATCAAGTCATGAAAGTCTCAGCAATTCACTCAACAAGTCTAAGAAACAAATTCCCTGCTGAGATTAATTTTAAAGAGCACGTTTTCTAAAATAAATTTCGAAAATAACTAAACATAAAGATATGCGGTAGCTTAAAGGATCATCCTATCTCGTCCATTATAAACTTTCTTAGTTTGTGTGCCTTAGCTAATAAGAATTGATTCGGTACCATATTGCCTTAACTTATAGGGCTTGGATAAGAGATCCGAATAAATGAAATAAAAATAAAAGCCGACATCTACTTGCCCAGAAATCTTAGATAAACCACGTAACTTCTCCCTTTTTGTGCCAGACATATAGATATTGAGTTTCAATGAAACTTCATTCGTTAAAGTGAGAATCTTGTTTGTCGATTAAACGGAGCAGAATTTTCTTTTTAAAGTTCACGAAAGGGCAGATCTTTAAAATGCTCTAGCCTACCTGCTACGAAAATGCTAAAATCAGCTGAAAGGAAATGACATTTGAGCAATTTGGTGGCCTTGGAAGTTCCCTGTGGTGCTTGAAAACCTTTCCGACACAGGGAAGGTGAAATTTCATTATCTTTTCAATAGAAATTCATAGCCAAACCCCAAAGTCTCAAAAGTTCTCGATGGTAGCTAGTCCCTTCGAATAATTCGGCAATGGTTCCTTTGTCTTTGAGACGGTCAGCTGACGGTGAGGCTCTCAAAATGACTTTAGGATTTCGAATCACCTTAAGGGTAGAAGACTTTATGGATACTCTATAATTGTGTTTCCGTTGTCCCACTTGATGCTAACTATTATTGACAATTTCTATTTCCAGCATTGAATCAGAAATTAGTGACCGCCAAAGATTTACTGGTTTGGCTTTAAGGAAACATTATCTCATAAACATCTGAAAAACAAGACATAAATAACACCTAAACACGATATAAAAACTCACGAGTATGACAAAAAAAAAAAAAAAAACAGGAAACCAACAGAATTACAGAAGCACACTACTACTACTTAACAAATCCACATAGCAGCCATTTTTGTTGTCAAACATTGCATTTTTGAATCTTTGACTAAAATTCCACCAGAAATCTGACTGCATGCAAGATTTCATTTAAATTCGACAAAAATTAAGAGAAGGATCAGTATTTTAGTCGAAAAATCAACCTTATCAGATTTATTTTCTATAAATTTAGAGGAGATACAGGATTTTCTGTCACGGGAATCGAAGAGACGATTTTAAACTTTACCCTACCCTGATACGAGTAGACCCTAATAAATTTACCGCTGGAGTTAGGGGTACTTCCTATTGTCTTGGTTTACATCAGTTGCATTTTGTTCATAATGGAGGCAAGAAAAAAAAAGACCAGAATTCGTTACTGGAAAATCACTGGGGATACTACAAAATACAGAGGAACTTTAGTCTTTCGTACCCCGTTCCCCATGCCAGAAAAAGATGTCCCATAGCTTAATCTGACTGAGATGACCATGAAGAAAATTATGAAAACTGCGTAAATTAAAAACTCCACAACCATGGGCGTCACCACATTGGGATAGGGGGGGCAACTGCCCCTCCCTATAAAATTTTAATGAATACGAACTTGATGGGGTTTTGTACAGAAGTTTCTTTGTCAGTTATTGACATTGGGGTTAACAGACCCAAGCACAAGTGATAAGTTAACCTACCCTTTGATGCTCAAAGCAGCTACCAAATAAAACTTGACTCACTTTGTCAAGTTGGCTACATCAATCATGTAGCCAGAGTGACTGAAAAAACAACAGGCAATATTGTCTGAATATTTTCCCCCAGTTTAATTTTCAATATCGAAAAAACAATATTTCAACAATATTGACATGACATTTAGTTTTCACCGAAAACATATTTATTTTTTTAACACTGAAATTCCAACATAAATGAAACATCATTAGTTCAACTTTGCTTGATCATCAAAGCTTCAATTTTTAAAAAATATAGCTCCAGCAATATTGAGGGGACATTTAATTTTCAACCATCGAAAGCGTAATATTTCTTAGACGTTAAAATTCTAACATAGGTCAAACATTCTTTGTTCAACGTTACGCGAATACTAAAGTTTAACTATTGTTAAACAATTCACCAGCAATAGCAAAAGCGGTTTTAGGGGGGGGGGGCGGCATTTTCCCCGGGTGCAGACATTTTAGGAGCGTAAAATTTCAAATAAATAATATAACAGTTATAATCATTTTCTAATTTTGACATTTTATTTTTATTAAAATAGAGTAGAGGGTGCAACTGGCAGTAAGTATAAGCAAATTGAATCCGAAATTGTCATTTTCCCCATATATTTTCACATACAAAGTAAAAAAAATTCAGAAATCAAGTTTCTCATCTTAGAAAGCGAACAACTGAATTTTAGTTGATATAATCACAATTGGAAAGCGATTGCCAAGTTATGAAAAAAAATGAGAAGAAAAAACAAACAATATTAGACCTATATTTTTCACCTATTGTGGAACAAAGAAGGAACAAAGGCAGAATATTTAGCAGCAGTTGCCAAAAAAAAGTATTTATAGTGCTGTCATAATAAACCGAATATTTTTCATATTGCCTTTGCATTTTGGGTAATATCATGGTTAACGTAATCTTATTATAAAGTTGTGTCATTAATATAGTATCAAATTGATTTGATCTGGAGGGGTTGATTTGGGGGCTAAATCAAGTGAAAGTGACAGTGATGAAAATGAGCCATATAGTACCGTAGAGGTATATATATACTACAGAAAACTGATCCATTTTATAGATACTTTAGTTATGCAGGCTTATCTTAGTTTTGACAAGATTTCTGAAGAAACTAAATTTCAGTTGGGGGCAAATCGGGGTCGGAGGCGGGTGGGGCAACCGAGGCCTGGGAAGGGTGGTTGCTCCTCCCCTGCCCCATAGAAATTACGCCCCTGTTATAGTTACAATAACAATAACTGATTCGTAACTGTCTCTCCCATTTAGTGACAATCAAGAGGGGTACATATATAAACAAAGAATAAATACAGATAGCCTTGTAAAATCTTTAGGCTTAATAATTGCAACATTCAGAAGTCAATTAGATCAAGTCCCTAAAACAGACAACATAGAAAAGAAATGATTTCGCCAATCAAATTTAATTGCCAATCAAATTATGCTATCAAGGACAATAGGTAAGATAAAGACAACATACCTTTAAATCGCACGTGGTATTCAGCAACAAATTGCTTGGTTTTAAATCTCTGTGCAAAACATTTGCCGAATGTATATATTTCAAACCTCTCAAAACTTGATATAGAAAGTAGCAGATATGATCATTACTGAGCCTCTGAAAAAAAAAGAAAAGAAAATCGCATCATTATCAAGTCTGTCATCAATTCAAAGCATTCAAGGGACTTACCACTTAGCAAATTACTTAGTATGATGATACCTTTTAGACTTAGAGATCCTATAGAAGAAGTTTTAAGAGACGAACAGTATGGTTTTAGGAAAGGGAGAGGATGCGTTGAACAAATCTTTACTGTTAGATTAATAATTGAGAAGTGCTTGAGACATTAAACCCCTTCAATCCTCAATATTATAGATTATGAGCAAGCGTTTGATTCAGCCTATAGAAGAGCTTTAGCAAAGGTCCTATCCTTTTATGGTATACCAGATAAATACACAAAAGTGATTAGGGCCATGTATGAGAATAACATTGCTGCGGTTAAGGTAGCAAATGAGGTTAGTAGCTAGTTTCGTACAAAATCAGGAGTTAGGCAGGGTTGCGTCTAATCCCCTTTCATACGGATCATTTTGATGGACTTCCTCCTATGTAGTACAGCAAAGGCAATGAGAGAACACAGAACCAAGTGGGGAAGTAAAACTCACCTAGATTCAGATTATGCTGATGATTTAACCATCCTGCATGAAAATATTAGCAAGATGAATGAACTTTTAGATGTTTTGCGACATCAGGGTGCAAGATTAGGTTTGAAAATTAATGTCAAGTCGTTAACTAGGATTAAGTGAAGGTGAAAAGGTAATATTAGGTAACCAGATAATCGATCAAGTGGACAGCTTCATTTACGTGGGCAGTATTATTAGTAAAGACGGTGGGTGCAGTGAAGATGTTAAAAGTAGAATAGCCAAGGCCCATGGGGTTTTTCCCATTTGAAAAAAAAGTTTGGAAGAACAAGAAGATAAGTCTGCGAACCAAGCTTAGAATGTTGGAAGCTACAGTGATAACAGTGGTCAAGTATGGGTCTGAAGCGTGGGAGCTCCGAAAACCGGAGGACGATTTGCTTGGTGTTTTCCAGAGAAATCGCCGACGAATTGTTCTGGGTACCCGACTGACTGAACATATCTCAAATAGTAATATATAGGAAAAATGTGGTTCAATCCCACTTTCTGGGGCTATAATAAGAGAATGGATGAGGTGGCTAGGACACGTTCTGCGAATGAAGGATGGGAGATTGCCAAAGATTTTCCTTGTCAACCGTCTAGGGCCAAACAAAAAGCGGGACGTCCCTGAATAGAGTGGGAGGGTGTCATAAGGAAAGATTTAATATAAATGGAAACGTCTTGGGAACATGTAAAGAGGGAGGCTTTGAATAGATTGGGATGAAGGAGGAGTGTGCGTAAGTGTGTTGGCATCAGGTACTTTAGTGATGCAGCGAGTTGTTAGTAGTAGTAAAAGTATATCAACTTTATAGCCTTCTTCTACAGAACTTGAACCCGCCTAAAATTACAGCTAAAAGTACTACCCAAATCAAACAACCATAATCAAACAGTTCGTGGTAACGAACTGTAAGTCAGGAGCGACGCGGCTCAATAGTAACCGATAGTATAAAAAACGGAATTTTTACATCAATAAACAGGTCAAAGGATTTATTTATTATGTTGATTCCAAATATATAAGATCATTAAGTTTAGTGTTACTCATCAAAAGCTACGAGCCTGAGAAAATTTGCCTGGTTTTCAAAAAAGGTATGAAACACCCCCTAAAATTCAAGGGATCTTAATGAAAATCACATCATCAGACTCAGCGTATCCGAAAACCCTGTTGCAGAAATTTTGAGCTCCCATCTGCAAAAATGTGGGATTTTGCTTTTTTTTTTGCCAGAAGTAAGATCACGGATGCGTGTTTATTTGTTGTTGTTTTTTTCCAGGGGTGATGGTATCAAACCAACAATTCTAGAAAATTGGAAAAAAGCACATTCAAACGGAAATTAAAAGTTCTAGTGCCCGTTTTAAGTGTCCGAAAAGATTGGAGGGCAACTAGTCCCCCTCCCCACCTTCATTTTTTTCCAAAGTCTTCCGATCAAAATTGTGAGGTAGCCATTTTGTTCAGCAAAGTCAAAAGATCTAATAACTATGTGTTTGAGGATGAATTTATCCCCCACAGCCCCCGGGGAAGGGGTACACACTATGAGCTTAGCCCATCATTTACATATAGTATTGGCCATTGGGATTCGGGGGGATATTTTATAGCGGGGAGATTTTCTGGGAGGGGGTTACATGGAAGGATCTTTCCACGGAGGATTTTTTGTGAACGAAGGTATTTTCCATGGAAGGGTAGCTGGATTTTCCGGTATTATTTAAAAAACGATCAGAAATTAAATTAAAAAACAGGTTTTTCAACCGAAAGTAGGGTTCAACATTAAAACTTTAAACGAACAGAAATTATTACAAATATGACGGGGGTTGCCCCCTACTCAATACCTCGTTCTTTATGCTAAAGTTTTGTGAAATAAAAAAAACAACTTATTATTCTAATTAAACGGCCTTTGTGTTTCATTAGTAATTCTTAAATAATCAGAACAAAAAGTCAAACTTTAGCGTAAAGAGCGATGTATTGAGGAGGGGGCAACCCCTCTAATATTCGTAATAATTTCTGTTCGTTTTGAGTTTCAACGTTGCTCCTTACTTTCAGTTTAAAAAGCTTATCTTTTTACTTAATTTACATACGACGCTACTGAACAATAATACAATAAAAATAGAATTTTGAAAGGTAAATAATGTTAAAAACGGAACGGAACCGCGGGTTGTCTCACTAGCTTGCGGGCCATGATGTCGGAGTGATTTCTTTAAGTTGTGTGAGTGTTAGGCCCAACAGACCAACAATATACAGAACGACATCAGTAAGGATAAAAGAAGAACCCGTTCTCGTAGAACTCATAAAATAGGTTTTTGATGGATTGACGCTGAGTCGGCTAGCACAAATACATTCGTGTAGCCTCTATGTGCCACATAGAATCTCAATGTGCCAATGAATATCAGATACAATAGAGGACCTAAAACTGAGCCCTGAAGAACACCGCACTTCACAAAAACGGTCAGGAATATTTATTATTTTAAGTCATACATAGCTGTTTTTCACTAACATTCGATTAAAACAAACTTAAAATACTACCCTTGATTACTAAAAAAAATGTAGCCTTTCCAATAAAAACTTAAAATCAGTAGTTTCGGTCAAAAGGCATTCTAAAATCAATAAAAACACCTGATCACCTTTTCAAGCGCCGAGTCGATATTTTGCAGAAGATATTGCGCAGTATTTGTCGTCAAATTTCCTTTCTTGAAGCCAAATTGACCCTCATGTAAAACACCAATGCTTATCAAATATTAATAGAACAGGTGGTAAGTAATTTTTTCCATAAGTTTTTGATTAAATCAGTACAATTAAACCCAAATTTGATATGTTAGCTTTGACCCCACCTTTATGCAACAGTATAACTTTAGCTATATTAAGTGCATTCAGAAAAACTCTCTTTTCCGTAGAAATATTCGCTAGCTATACAAGAACAGGAAGCCAATAAGCCAAAACCGATAACATAGTAATGTTTAAAATATAAAGATGTAAATTCCTGGAAATGTGAGCAATTTTGATTTGTATCTCAATATTTCAATCATTAATAGAAAATGTTTAATATATATTTTTCTTCGAGCAAAGCAAAAATGACGCTTTGGCCTTTAAAAGACTTATGAAGTGGTAGCCCAACTCCTGTTTGCAGTAATTCCTGTTCGTTCTAAGATTGACTTGACTATTCATTTTAATTTCTGTTCGTTTGGGGTTTCCTTTATTTATAGATAGCAATTTCTGTTTGTCTTAAGTTGAAATTATTATATGACTTCATTTCTGCTCGTCGTAAGTTTTACTTTTGTTGTGGCTCTTTACTTTTCTTTCAAAAAAAAATTCGCTTTTTGAAAAAATATTATATATATATATATATATATATATATATATATATATATATATATATATATATATATATATATATATATATTATGTTTAAGAGGTAATTACTTGGCAAAAAAAACAAAAAAAACTGTCGTCCTAATCCAGCAATTGAGACAAATGTGCACTTGAACGAGGCTTCCACTTTACCCATTTATCCAACTACCTAGGACCAAACAGTATACCCGAACCGTCAACCAAATAGAAATGTCCAAATTCATGCAAAGTCATCATCAATAAATGTAACTCGTTGTAAATTTACAATCAAAAGCACCTTAAATCTAGCAAAATATTTCCAAGTAGAACCTTCCATTTAGGGCTCATCAGAAGAAATACCACCTGCCTTAACGGGTTTTCGAGGCTTTACTTTCTTTACCTGGCATGGTGGAGCCTCTACCATAAGATCTATATGGTAACCCTATGTCAGGTAAAACTTGTGAAATACATGCATACTAGTCAAGCTATTAAAAAATACATACAAAAAGTGTTTCAATGTTTCCTTAAGAAAATCCCAGAGGTCACTGAGCAGAGACCATTCTGGAACAAATGAAGACTATTCCAAATGTGTCTTTTATTGGTATCTGGAACCAATTACAAATTTAAAGATCCTTAAGCTTGTTTGAAAACATCTACAAACTCAAAATTCCAAAAAAGAAAAGCGCAAGAGAAATTATATTAAAATATCATTCAGTATTTCTTTACAATTTTTTGTATATTTACTTAGTTCATGATACATAAAACTAAATTTTTTGAATTGCCAACTAATTTTTTTGGCAGAAAAACCTCTTGAGATCAGTTTTTCGCTCAGCTTTTTACATCTATTTTTAAAATCTGTGTAATTACTGCATATTTTTGCATACCTAAATAAATGAGAATAATAAGCCGAATAAGTAATATTTGAATGTATATTACTTTCAAGGAATGGAAAATTAATTACTTCAAAATTAAAATCACCCGTTTTATTATATAATTTAAAAACTAATTTATTATTATTTGAAATATTGATATTTAAATCCAAGAAATGGTCGGAGTGTCCCATCCCATAGCTAGGCTCAAGAATTAACTCTTATGGATAAATATTTTTTGAAATCTCCATAAACTCTGCACAATTTATTACTAAGAGATCGTCCAGATATCTTTTATTATTTGAAAGGTTATATTTTACATTGCTTGGGCTATTTTTATTTATCATATATTCGTATTCTAATTGACTTAAAAACAGGTCTGCTATGAATGGACTCACATTCCCACCCATAGGAATACCTAAAGTTTGTTTATATAAATTCCCATTAAATCTTATAAATGTATTAAATAGAACAAATTCCAATAGATCGCATACCATATCCAAGCTATAACATCTTGAATTAATAGTACTTCTAAGGAAATTTGTCCATCGGGCTTTTTTATTAAAAGAATCAATTTTCAAAAATCTGATATTAGACAAAAGAAAAAATTTCTTTATGACCATTTTAAATATTTCAGATACTAAATTTAGTGAAAAATTTGTATAAAGGGTAGTAAAGTCAAATGAATCGACTCTTTTAGCTGAAACATTCGCCAAAGAATCTATCACTTGTAACGAATTATTAACACTCCAATATGGGTTAAAGTTAGAAAATTTTTTAATTCCGGAGCAATATGCTTTAAATTTATTTCTAATTTCTCCTAAAATTAAAGATAGGTCAGTAGCCGCAATTCTGGTTGGACACCTTGCTGTCCCAGCAATAAAACGTGGTTTTGGTGGATATTTATGAAATTTTATCGTCCAATATAAGAAAGGAAACTTTTCATTATCATTTTTTTTAATATTGAATTTTTTCAAAATTCTTTCTTCTATATTTTCAATTAAACTATTATCCTCCATATGGGCCTTTTCGTATGTATTTGTTGTTTGTAACTCTTTTGATAAAATATCACAATAGAGTTTCTGACAAATTATGGCAAAATTATTGCTAGCTTTATCAACTGGTACAATTATAAGTTCATTCTGTATATTAGCAATTGCTTGTTTCATATTGGCATTATAAAATATTGAATTTTTCACAGAATCTGTTGAATTAATTCTATACATGTTATTTCTTACACTAGTCAAAATCAAATTTATCCAATTCTGAAATCTATCTTCAGTAATTTTCTCCTTCTTGCACCAATTATCAATAAATAAGTTTAAATCATTCTTTAGTCTCCTAAGAATATCTGCTGGCCTTATGCGGTAAGAAAGATGGAACTTAGCACCCATTTTCATTATATTTTGAAGATCACAATGCTTTATAATAGATAAATCCCCCGTTACAGTATGCTTATAAGTTTGATCCACATACGGTAAAAAATGCTCACAATTACAAAACAGTTTCCAATTACTCTCCCTGTCAAGTTTTTTAGGTATTGAATTATAGTTATAAATCATTTGACCAATTGTTTTTGAAAATTTATATGAAAATTTATAGGAAAATTTATATGTTGAACTAGATAATTGTTAGTTATATGTTAAAATTGGACTACCATTATACACCAAATTACATGGAAGGGCATTCCTTACTCTCCACTGGTTTAAGATTCTTGGCAAATTAATATCTTCTATTTGTTTAGAACTAAAATTAATAGACAAATATAATCTATTATCCTTATTTACAATTTTATCAGATTTATTATATTTTGAAATAAATTTTGATTTAGCGAAAATGCAAACTATATCATAAATTAATTTATTTTTCTAGTTACATGCTGTACTATTTTTTGTAATACTGAATACTTTTATTAAATTATTACTTGATAACTTATTTAAAGATTTTATTAAACTAGTCATTCCATTAGTATCAGATATGGTATCTAAATCGGTTAAAAATGCCTTTAAAACTTAAATAATTCTTTTTATTATTTTTCCTATGTCATCTTGATCGGTTTTTACGTTTAGTGGAGCAATTAAAAGAAGGGTGCTCAGTTAACCCATTAATACAATTAGCAACTACATTCGACATGTCTCCGTATTTCGCAACTCGATCATTTAGCCCAAAAGGATACGCGGTACCCAGGGCATGGATCCAATACTCTTCTCGTCTGCGTAATTTATTATTTTTCTCTTCTTTAGTAAAGATTTCTAGGTCCAGATTTTCTAAAATTGTAATAGTTAGATTAGATACTGAGCAAGTACCATTATTATAATGTTGAATAGATAATTGTTAGTTTTTTCTTTGGTAATTGTAGTTTTATGTCCCGAAAATCTCTTATATATGTTGTTAATTGTTTCCCCCACATATTGTAATTGACAATTTTTACATTCTAGTAGATATATAATATATTTTTTTTTACAATTTACAGGTCAATTTTATACAATCTTAAACTTTTTTTCGTATAATTTGCTTTTAGAATCTCTTTGTGGTATTGAGTTAGAGGTGAAATGAAAACAATAACCATTGCACTTATGAATGTCCGGTGGTCCCCTTTGAATGTAATCATTGACATTATTATTCAAAATAAAATCGGAAATTAAATAAAGCCAAAACGACAGACAGTAAAAAAATTCAAAACATCTCTAAAAGCCAAGCCAAAAGTCCACAAGTAATAAGGTTACTCTAACTAATCATACAAAAAAAAATAAATAAATAAAAAATAAATAAAAAAACTACCCTAAATAGAACTTTTTCTTAATACTACCCTTTTAAAATAAGTGATAAATTCGCCAAATAATCATCAATTTCAGGTAAAACCTAGACCAGGGTTAAGGTCCGTCGGGGAGGAATTTTTGATGATTCCTCCACCAACACTAGATCCGACCTGGATTCATATTATGTTTAAGAGGTAATTACTTGGCAAAAAATATATATATATATATATATATATATATATATATATATATATATATATATATATATTCCCCTAGTTCTGATATTTTAATTTAGGTGGCTATATATATATATATATATATATATATATATATATATATATATATATATATATATATATATATATATATATATATATATATATATAAAGAAAGAAAAACGAGAAAAATGGTTTTTTTATAGGCCAAATGAAAGAACTGAAAAAAAAAACACAACAAAGCGAATATTTCGAGAGGACAAACGCCTCTCTTCTTCAGCGCGAAACGAAAAAATGTATCCAAGAACAAACGCGGAAAGTCAATGTCAAAAGAACCAAAAAACCAAAGAAAAAACCAAAAACTTAAAAGATGAATAAAATTCAATAAAAGCCAAAAATTAAAACCAAATACCTAACAACCATAAAAGCGAGTTATTCGCCAATATCCGCGATTTGCACATAATCCAAAGAATTATGAACTGTCATCGACGGATACTAGCGAACAACTGACAGAGAAAAGAAAACAATTCATTCACTCAAAAAACAAAACGAACCAGCAATTAAATAAGTTGGAGAACTATGTCATCTGACGTTAATTAATGCATTTTAATTAATACATTTCTTACAGACACCCTTTGAGACCTAAGGGGTTGTTCACGTGTTTGATTATATGACTGGGAAAGTGGTTCAAGGTTTATTTCAGGGATAACTAAAGTATCGGCTTCTCTTTTGAGAAAACCGAAATATGACTCGTTTATTCTTAAATCACCAGAATCTCTGTTTAAAGCTAAAACTAAATGTTGGTATTTATAAATTCCAACAGCTTCTCTGTAGTCCTGGACAATACCTTTGTCATGCGAAATTAGGCTAGCTTGATTAAACAAAATATTATGGTCTGGTTTTTGAAAAATGTGCTCTGCAAGGGCAGAGTAAAAATTTTCTGTTTTTTTTCGCTTTTTAAGTGTATTATTAATTAAACTAGGGTGCTGAGTGAATCTATACGTTAGTCAGTTATCAGTTCTTCTCATACACCAAAGAGCAATCGAACAAGGAATTCTGTAGAAAAAGGAGTTTTCACCTATCGGGATAGGGTCTTTAACTTGATAAATTTGGGACCAGATAGTTTTTCGGGGTCTATAATAAGTGTAAATGTTGTTTTTTCTTAGATGTTTTGAAATGTGGTCTGAAACCCCTTTAACGTATGGGAGACCAAGATAAACTGAATTTTCCCTTTGATTTGTGTTTTCTGTGGAACTATCTGATAATCTTTTAATGCGTTTGCAATTTATAAATACCAACATTTAGGTCTAGCTTTGAACAGAGATTCTGATGATTTAAGAATAAACGAGTCATATATCGGTTTTCTCAAAAGAGAAGCCGAGTTGTTAATTGAGCTGGGCATATAAGCATAATTGTCTCAAATTAGGGTTTTATTTTTGGCATCACGAATCAAGAAACAATTTGTTTCCTTAACTGTCATCTTCATTGAAGTCCCCTTGTTTTTGTCTACATGACCGGGAAGTCCAAACCGATTTGAGAGAACAAAAAACAAAATTTGTTGGCCAATTTCAGGTGTCAGATATTGAGAATAACTATCTTCCAGATATTTTTGTTTTCATTGAGGTCTACCTGGTCGTGTCTATATACCAAGTTAGTAACGAGCCTAGCATAGACGAAAAGAAATTGGACTAATTTCGGGCGTCACGAACAGATACAGCCAAAATTAGTTACACATTATGTTCAGCACAGGGGTCCACCTAGCCAAGAAACTTGCGAATGTAACTTTAATCCGATTAAAATACGAAATTTAAATCCCTGTTATTGGGGAGTTTCAAATCTTCTCGTCTTTTCGTCTAGAATAGTCAAACATTAAAAGTCAAACAACTGGACTGAACAAAAGTTTTACGATTTCTAGCGGGTCGATAAAAATTTTTGAGCCCATTTTCGTGCAATGATTTTTTTCAAGTTTTTCCTGTGCATAAGAGTCCCCTTGATTCAATAGCTTATTATAAACTCTTCCACTATGGCCCTTCCCTCCAACCAAGATTCGAGGTCCACCGCCCCCTCCCCAGCACTTCCTGAAATTTTCAATTTGATCTCCAAGCCGTTCCTAGAATATCGCAGATCATGCAAGCATGCAGGAGAGCCTAGAGGCCTGAGCCCCCAATATCCTAATTATTCCCGAATTTCTTGGCACTTCTTATTCAAGCTATCAAATAAAACGTTTTTTTTATTTCCCCCCCCCAAAAAAAAAAATCCAACGTACTTACCTACCACAAACAAAACGTTTTTACCAGCTTGAAATGCGTAGCGTCTTGATCTACCTACTTAACCGTGAATATTTTATAGGTCCCATAGGAAGTTTACACTACACAAGTTTAGGTGGATTGAATTTTTTTTTTTAAGGCCTATCCCTTCGGTCCTCTCTCAAGTCAAAAGTCGAAATTTGTGGTACAATTGGCATGCCTATAACTTCCTAAAACTTCACTTGGCCCCCTTCACGGTTTCATTTTGATACCCCATTTCAGGAGCAAGGTATAAAGGTAGAATAGCCCAGGCCCAGGGTTCTTCTTACAGTTGAAAAAGTTTGGAAGAATAGGATGACAACTCTGCGAACCAAGACTACACTACTAGAAGCTACGGTTATGATAAGGGACAAGTATGGTTCTGAAACACGGGCACTTCAGAAGGCAGAAGAAGATTTGTGAAATTAAGCATCCTAGATGAAAGTGGGAGCAAAATGAATGATCTTTTAGGGGTTTTGCGAGTTCAGTGTGCTAGAATAGGTGCGAAAATTAATGTTAAGAAGACTAAGTCGCTAAGGCTAGGAATAAGTGAAGTGAAAAGGTGACGTTGGGTAACGAAAACATTGATCAGGTGGACAGATTCACTTACCTTGGTAGTATTATTACTAAAGACGATGGGAGCAGTGAAGTTGTTAAAAGTAGAATAGCCAAGGCTCAGGGTAGTTTTCACAGTGGAAAAAAGTTTGGAAGAATAGGAAGATAAGTCTGCGAACCAAGATTAGAATACTGGAAACTACAGTGATGACAGTGGTCAAATATGGATCGAAAGCATGGGTGCTCCAAAACGCGGATGAAGATTTGCTAGATATTTTCCAGAGAAATTGCCTATGGATTGTTTTGGGTACCCGGCTGTCTGACCGCATATCAAACTTTATTTCCCGCTTTCTAGTGCTATAATGAGAGAAAGATTAAGATTGGCTTGAGCACGTTCTGCGGAGGATTGATGAAAGATTGCCGAAGATTGTCCTTTTCGGCCAACCGTCAAGGGATAAACGAAAAGCAGGTCGTCTGCCGTTGGGGTGGAAGATGTCATAAAGAAAGATTTAAGAGAAATGGGAACTTCCTGGGAGGGTGTAAAGAGGGAAGATTTGAATAGATTGGGATAGAGGAGGAGCGTGGGTAGCTGTGTTGGCCTCAGGCGACTTGGTACTGCGGTGAGTTGTTAGTAGTAGTAGTAGTTTCCAGAGGAATTATCCACAGATGGTATAGGATATCCATTTCACTGACCGTATGTCAGACAATAAACCGTTCAAAAATATGGTTTTCGCCCATTTCCTAGGGTTATAACAAAGGAATGGCTGAAGGATGAACAATGACAGAATGCCAAAGATTTTTTTTTCTCCATCTATCTCGGGCCAAATGTAAAGCAAGTCACCCCCGAATGGGGTGGGAAGAGGTCATAGGGATGAGAAGACGTCACGAGGGTGGTTTAAGCGAAATTGGCACTTATTCCGAGGGATTAAAGAGTGAAGCTTTGAATAGACTAGAGTGGAGAAGAGTGTGCAGCTGTGTTGACCTCGTGCGGAATGGTGCTCCAGTGAGTTATCAGGAGTAGTAGCAGTATTTCGATACCCTGGTACCACATAGTGCCTCTGATTTACCTCACTACTTAGACATGAATTGATTCTAATTCTCATAGGGGTTTACACTGCGAAAACTTTTAGATGATCTGAGACAAATAAGCAGGGCACTTAAGTCCACTCTATTAATTCTAGAATTGCACCATGTACAAGCTAAGACTGTTTTCTATGTAACTGATGATATAAAAGTTTGATTCTGTAACTATCAGCGAGTGCTTACCGCACTACATTTCACTAATATTGCAAAACTGAGAATTGGCAGAGAGAGGGTGAGGGAGATATTCTATTAACCATGGGAATATTTTATGCATCGCCTAATATATACTAAAAATATTTGCCATGAGCCAAGTTGAAGCAACTCAAACTATAAATGAACCAAAATTCCAGGAGCTTCCCTTTGGAAGTCTGAATAAAAGAAAGAACTTTTGATTGATCAAAACAGATCATCCTGGCCCTACTCCTGATTAAAACTCAAATTCACTAGCATATTTTAAAATCGTGCATCAAAAGACCTTCCCTCATAATAATGTTAATTTTTCTCATCACATTTTGTTGTCAAAGAAAAAACTCTTCTTGAGACATACCATTTTAATGTTTTGAGGGGTAAGTTGCCCTAGCAATATAAATCTAGTTCCATTTAGGGCTCAACATGATTACTACTACTACTACTAACAACTCACCGCAGCACCAAGCCACCTGAGGCCATCACAGCCACGTACGCTCGTCCGCCATCTCAATCTATTCAAAGCCTCCCTTTTTACATCCGCTCACGAAGTTCCCATTTCCTTTAAATCTTTCTTCATGACGTCCTCTCACCCCAGACGAGAACGATCTGTTTTTCGTTTAGCCCTAGACGGTTGGCCAAAAAGAACAATCTTCGGCATTCTGTCATCCGTCATCCGCACGTGCCCTAGCCACCTCAACCTTTCTTTCATTATAGCCCTAGAGATTTTTTTTTCGGTTCTTTGCTTTCCTGTAAAATTTTTAAACGGTAATACACCATTTTTTAGTTTCTTCTTCAAATCTCTTAAAACAATAATATCGAACAATGAATAAATTATAACTTACCTGTGTTTTTAATAGTTTATACATATCTGTCTCCATCAAACACTGGACAATGTATACATCTTTCATTTGGTCAATAGAGGGTGAGCGAATTATGTCTCGAATATCAATGACCTACATAAAACAAGAAATAGAAACGAGAATAAAAATATCTCCCTCACCTGGAAAATAAAGAATTAGCGGTACTCACATTCGTAGAGTTTGAACCACAGCATAAATATTATACAGTACGAAAAATTTGGTTCAGAAAAGGGACAGGTTCAGAAAATAATTTAGACTTCGCTACATATACTGATATTTATTCCTTAAATTTTTAATAATTATTTATTTATAAAAGTAAACCAAGTGAAAACATTTAAAATGTATTTTGTTTCCAGTAAAGTGCAAAATTATTTTCTGGTCATGAGAAGGCATTGGGGTTATCAGCCCTACTCATGTTAATTTTTGCTTGTTTTGAGTTTGAATCGCCTATTTATTGCAATTTCTGTTCGTTTTGAGTTTAATTTATTTATTGATAGTGTCTTGTGGCAGTTTTACCCTTGGAAGATTGCTTCAATTTATTTCTGCTCATTTTTGGCTTAATATAGCTCTTTACTTTTCTTTGAAAAACTTGCTCTGTGGAAAGTTTTTTTAAATTAATTTATGTTCGTTTTCTATTGAAATAGTCTTTTTAATGAAAAAAAATTATTTACATCTTTTCGGTTTTTTCTATATGAATCCATAGTTTGGGTTGCTATTTGTATGTTGGACAAACTTTTTCAACAATTTTTAATCCTGACACAAATAAAAAAAAAATTATTTTATACCTCCTCAAGCTGACCTGAAAAATAAAACTTGATATTATTCCCAAAAGATTTTGTCTATGGTCTTTGACAACCTGGATACACTTATAATGTATTTATTTATTTAAATTGTATGAGCAGAAGCATTAATAGTAGTAACCCCGAAGTTTCAATTCTAGTCTTTCTCGACATATTGCGGATGCGTCTTATTGACAACCACATACAAATGCCTTTTGATTTAGTTTTTAAGCAACATTTAGCTTTAAAGCATAATGGGCCAATTCCAATAATTGTGTTGGGTTGACATGTCCAATATCCCTAGAGACATAGTTGCTGGACTGTTTTACTATGCTGAAAAAAAATGGCTGTCTAAAAATTCTGACTGGATGTGTTTGGAAAATGAATGGGCTTGGGAGAAGGGCTGCTTGCCGTCCAATCTCATTTTACTCTTAAAAAGGCACGAACTTTTAATTTTGAATCAAATTAGCTCCTTTAAAAGTTTCAATGATCTTTCTAGCTGTCATAGAGTGGTGCTGCCCATTATATTGCTTATATGCCATTTTGAAAACCTGCATGCATACAGTTTTTTCGTTTAATTGAAACTCCTCCTAAACGCTCCCTAAAAGTTTCACCGTAATAGCCTTAGCGTCATTAGTTACAGTAACTGTAGTGGTTGAATTAATAGTATAGACATAGCACCTTCTGGCTAGTTCAAAATCCATGCCAACTTACCCTTAAAGGTCTAACTTAATCATATAAGCGGTTTTTGAGATATTGCTTTGTCACTTTTTTGAAAGGCCACATACTCTTAGTTTTTTTTTGTTTTTTTTTTTATTTAGTTCAATGTCCGCCTAAATATTCCTAATAGCTTTACCTTAATACCATTAGCTTGCGTAGTAGCAATAATTGTAGCAGCATTAGAAGCAGTGTGCGCACAGTAGCTTTGGTTTCTTCAATATCCCCTTCAACACACGCTGAAAGTTTAAACTTAATACCATCAACTGTTCCTGAAAAATTTCTGATACGTTCTCTTGACAACCTGTGTGGGCTTAGTGTTCTTTGATTTTGTTCCGACCAGTTTCAATGTATCCGAAATTTTTCGTCTTAATACCCTTAGTTTTAATAGCAGTAGGATTAATAGTAGTAGCCTAAGCTTTAGTCGCAGTAGTAGCAGTAGAAGTAGTAATAATAGTAGCAGCAATAATAATATGAGTAGAAGCAGTAGCATTAGGATACAAATATTTTCTTTTTGTTAGTTCAACATCCCCCACAACAAGCCCTGTTAGTTTCAATTTCACACACCAAACTGTTCTTAAGATATTGATCTTACGCCCTTTTGACAACCTGCATACAGAGGGCGTGTTGTGATTCAGTTCACATACCCACCTCAAAATTCTTTGAAAATTTCAATTTCATTCACTTAGCCATAGTCGTAATACCAGTTATAGTAGTAGTATTGGTATTACTAGTAGTAGTATTAATAGTTATCGCAGCAGTACTAGTAGAATTAGTAGTATTAACGTGTTGCCTTTTGGTCAGTAGAACATCCCTCTCATCAAGTCCTTGAAGCTTCAGCTTGATGCCATTAGTTAATACTATGACATTGCTGATATGTCCTTTTGATAACCTGTATGTTCATATACTCCATGAAATTTTCATCTCAATTCTCTTAGCCTTAAAATTAGTTGCAATAGAAGTACTAGTAGTAAATTTAGCAGTGATAGTAGTATTTGCAGTAGTGTGCACATATTGCCTTTTGGTCAGATGATATTCCCCTTTAACTATTCTCTAAAATTTCCAACTTAATGCCCAAATCAATCCTTGAGATACGCTCTTTCGACAATGTGTATACACATAGCGTCTTTTGATTCAGTTCAAATTACTCCTCAACATTGTAAATGGAGTAGTGTGGTATTAGCAGTGGTGGTAGTTATAGTAGTATTGGTAGCATGCAAATATTGCCTTTTTGATCATCTCCCCTATCGTTTCCTGAAAGTTCTAAATTAATATTGAGGCCTGATTGCCATTTGTCTTCTTGGAAAGTAAAGGCATTCCTGAGTTATGCCTTTTATACAATCTGTATACGCATAACGTTTTTTTATTTAGTTCAACACTCTCCTCAACATTCTCTGAAATGCATACCTTTCTCAATAACATATACTATGTGTACACAATGAACCAATTGCCTAACTCACAGCCCTTGCTCTGAGGACCATAGGGAGGTTGACATCCCCAAAGATATAATTACACCTTTCAACAATGATGAACAAAATAGCTCACTTAGAATTTTGATCGGATGTGTTGTGGGGAATAATAAAAGTTTATTACGACCACCCGTTCCATAAAAACATTAAATACCCTGAGGCATAACTTACAGCCCCTGCCTCTGGGCTCTGAGGGGTTGTATCCACCCTGAAAACAGTGTTATGTGCTATTTGGACTATTGGTAACAAAATAGCTATCTCGCAATTTTGATCGAATGTGTTTTGGGGAATAGAGAATGTCTAGGAGGGGGGGGGGGTAGTTTTCCTTCATCACGTTTGACTCTTAAAAGCGAACTAGAACTGGGTCAATCCACGCCAAATCATCCAATCGTGACTGCGCGTAAAATTCCAATTTTGCTGAAAAAATTCTCAGCTGTTCTCTTCATTGATAGTACACACAGGATTTTTTTTTTTTTTTTGAAAGCCAGTTTTTCGGGAAAAAATTTCCAAAGTTTCAAAATTCGCAAAAAAACGAGGTTTTTTGAAAAAAAAAATCCAAAAAGTTGGTATTTCTTTTCCACTTATTTATCCAATTATCTACATAGCCAGGAGAGGTTGGGTAGAAAAAATTGAGGCAATCCGATAACGACGGAAGAACTGACGGCCAACCGAAGTTTTTGAACCCTTGTGCGAAAAAGCAGAACTTCAAAAATCTGTAAATTCTTAACGGTAAGAGCTAGGATACCATTTTTTTTTTTATTCTTGTCCTCTTGTCACCAGGTACAAAGGGAAGTTTTGCATTTTGTCCTATCGCTTTTAGTTTCGGAGATATTTTCATAGAATTTTGACAAATTGTGAAAATTGTGACTTTTCATCCCCAAAAAAGCTCTGTAGGCAACGCGATCCAGGAAAACTACTTATTAGGTCCTAGACTACCAAACATGACCTACCTGAAACCGTAAAAACCTCGATGGCAAAATTCGATCCTGATTTTTAAAAGAAGATTGAAGTTGGACCGTTTTTCAAGTTAACAAAATGCATGCGGAATGAACTGCTGCAAGTTTAAATTCTTTGTTAACAAGCAGTTTATTCAAATATCGAAATCACACAAATTGACCGATTCCTTTCTCCAAAGTAAGTTAGTGGGATGCGTCATCGAATTATTTGAAGTTCAGATATTTCACTCACAGTCGAATAATTGCTATCGACCGTGAATGAAGTATAATTCATACCGTACTGTGAGGATTGTTAGATGTCGGAATTAGAAAAAATAGTTCTTGAAAAATGTTGTGTTGGACTTCATTTGAATAGCAAGTGTCACAAGAAAACATTTTTTCGCAAAGAAGGACTTAGACAATTTACCGAACTTTCAGATCAGAGTCGCGAGACAATTTTATTGAGAACATTTATTAGCTCCATAGAGCGTATTTGCTTTCATCATGAGCAATTCTACCTTCATCAGTTTGCTAAGGCTGTTCCGAGAATCTGCTGTGATCCATTTGAGTTGCACACCTCTTGTCATCGGAAAGGAACAAGAACTATAACACTAGAAAACGCTAGAACCTAGTCTCGTTTCAAACTTATTCCCGGTTACAAGGTGTGTGCTGAATGCCGCACCGAAATTGACGATCGTGCCTACGAAGAGTCCGATGATGACATTGTTAATATCCCCCAAGTTTCTAACGACGGATCTTTCTCATACAATTCCCAGCCTGATTGTTCCTCAAGACAATCTGCAGCGAACGCAACTACAGTTGTTTCAAGTATATTTGAAAATATTGGGACCTCGTCGCTCAATTCTTATTCCTTAAAATTCTCTGTTGGACAAAAAAAATACTATGTTAAAAGGAAGTCGGAAACGATTGCAGAAATCATTTACAAACTCATTAATTTAGCGTTTAGTGTTACAACCAGTGCTACTTACTCTCCTGTGCTGAAGCGCAAATGCATAGCTTCGTCATTGGTTCAGAATTCTATGGAGTCTGCTGAAGAATCTGTCCCCTTTCTGATGAACGACACAGAAACAAAGGATTTCTGTATTTCCCTGAAAACCAAACATGAAACCTCGGATACATTATCTAGGAAACTTAGTCTTCTCACTCTAGTGCCTCCGACATGGCCCCGGCAAAAAGTATGATTTTTTCCAAGTATCGGAATACCTTGTTAGAAAAGCTAGGAATATCAGAAAGGAGGGAGGAATATTGCCTCTTTTGACCTCAAAAAAGTCACCTAATGTTCTTAAGCCACATGTAGTTCAGGCTGTTCTGGACTTTTATGAATCTGACGTCAACAGCCGGCAGCTTCCAGGCAAGAAAGATTTCGTCTCCGTAAAAATCGATGGCAAAAGGGAACAAAACAAAAGAAATTACTGCTGGCCAATATTTCTGAACTTTACGAGTTATATAAGAAGGACAATGAGGACAAGCCGGATTTCAAAATCGGACGCAGCAAATTTGCTGAGCTTAAGCCACCCTGGTGTGTTACAGCTGGCTCAAGTGGGGTTCATTCGGTATGTGTTTGTCTGTACCACCAAAATGCTAAGCTTAAATCATTAGGTGCTGATATAAGGATTTCGCTCGAGGATTTGATGTCCAAAGTTGTATGCTCTATCAGAAATGAAATGTGCATGCTACACAAGTGCACGGTCTGTGTTGATAAACAAAACGACTTGGAGAGTTTTCTCTGGGAGGAACTAGCTGAATCTGATTCAGTGACCTATAAAGAGCGGGTACATGTGGACCGAACAGTTCTTAGACAAGTAGAAGAAACGATAGATGTGTTCATACCGAATTTCGTCGAGTCAATCCGGAACCTTACAGTACACCATTTCATTTCAGTCCGTCAGCAAAATTACATAGACCAACTAAAGCAGAATCTCTGCTCCAATGAGGTCCTCCTGCTTTTAGACTTTGCAGAAAATTTTTTCCTTTTTGGTCCAAGACGCAGTTCAGGGTTTTCACTGGGAAAATTCTCAGGCAACATAACATCCGTTTGTGGTATATTGGCGTAGGGGTGATAGCCTGTTCAGCAACAGTTTGTCAGCGACCACATGGACCATAACACTGCTGCAGTTCACGCTTTTTTGAAAGTCGTATTGCTTCACGTTAAGGCGATGATTCCCGCCCTTTGCAAAATCTATTATTTCAGCGACGGTGCAGGATCCCAGTACAAAAACAGAAAAAACTTTGCAAATTTGAGCTGCCATTTCAGTGACTTTGGGTTAGATGCTGAGTGGAATTTCTTTGCTTCGTGTCATGGAAAGAATGCGTGTGATGGGATTGGCAGTACTGTGAAAAGACTAGCAGCTCGCGCCAGCTTGCAAAGGCCATTTGACAATCAGATACTTACGGCACACGATCTTTATGAGTGGGCAGATAAGTCCCTACCCCACATTACAGTATTTTGGGTTTCGTCAAATAACGTTAATGAAAACTTTGAAAGTTGCCTCGAAGACCACTTTGAGAAAGCTATTACTAGTCCTGGAACTCAGTCATTTCACAGTTTTAGGCCCAAAGGCAAAAATAATATCAGTGCTTGCGTTTTATCGGATTTGGGTACTATCTTGCCAAGAGAAGAATTTATTGTGTTGCGGTTAGATTTCGAGAACGTCCTTTTAACCGATCTGGACTCGGGAGACTACGTAGCCTGTGTGTATGGCTCTGATTGGTGGGTGGGGTGTGTTGTAAGCATTGATGAGGAGAGTGGCAAAGTTGAATCTAAGTTTATGCACCCAAATGGACCATGCTCAAGTTTTCGTTGGCCTCGGCCTGACGACACGTGCATAGTACCAGCTGCTAACTTACTACAAAAGCTGCCTATTCCTGAGTCTCGTAGTCGCTCCGCAAGAAACTTTGTTTTAGAGCCAGATGTAGTAGCCGTTGTTACAGAAACATTCAAAACTTACAAGAAGAAAAGCAGAGAAAGCAACCATTAATTGTTTTATTTTCATTATTTCTTTTTTTCTAACTTAATTGATCTAAGTAGTTTTGAAGAAGCATCTATTTGTTTCAAGAAATATAAAATCAGCCATTTCCGGACAAGTTCACCTGAAGGGTAGGCTAAAAAACTTTAGTATACTATGCTACATACTAAGAATACCAGGTGCCTGAATTGATGAATTACATTCAAACTAGAAAAGTTTGAGATTGGTTACACGAGATGCAGCATGAGTGGCCATATTAAAAGATATGTTCGCTAACCAAATAAAAATGCGATAATTGGCGATAGAAGAATCTGCATTTTTATGATAACAGGAAACTTGAAAAACGGTCGAACTTCAATCTTCTTTTAAAAATCAGGATCAAATTTTGCCATCGAGGTTTTTACGGTTTCAGGTAGGTCATGTTTGGTAGTTTAGGACCTAATAAGTAGTTTTCCTGGATCGCGTTGCCTACAGAACTTTTTTTGGGGATGAAAAGTGACAATTTTCACAATTTGTCAAAATTCTATGAAAATATCTCCGAAACTAAAAGCGATAGGACAAAATGCAAAACTTCCCTTTGTACCTGGTGACAAGAGGACAAGAATAAAAAAAATGGTATCCTAGCTCTTACCGTTAAGAATTTACAGATTTTTTGAAGTTCTGCTTTTTCGCACAAGGGTTCAAAAACTTCGGTTGGCCGTCAGTTCTTCTGTCGTTATCGGATTGCCTCAATTTTTTCTATCCAACCTCTCCTGGCAATGTAGATAATTGGATAAATAAGTTGAAAAAAAATACCAACTTTTTGGATTTTTTTTTCAAAAAACCTCGTTTTTTGCGAATTTTGAAACTTTGGAAATTTTTTCCTGAAAAACTAGCTTTCAAAAAAAAAAAAAAAAATCCTGTGTGTACTATCAATGAAGAGAGCAGCTGATAATTTTTTCAGCAAAATTGGAATTTCACGCGCAGTCACGATTGGATGATTTGGCGTGGATTGACCCAACTATACATTTCCAAAACTTATAGACCCCCGAGGCATAGCTTACAACCCTTATGCTACCCCAATACTGTAGGGGGTTGGGTCAACCCCAAAGGCCTTGTTATGTGATCTTTGGTTTATTTTTGAACAAATGGCTATCCTAAAATTTCTATCGGATGCTTTTAGGGAAAATACGACGTGGGGGGGGAGGTAGCTGCCCTCCAATCACTTTGACTGTTAAAAAGGGCACTAGAACTTTTGATTTCAAATCCAATGAGCCCCCTCCAAAGTTTATTCGACGACCCTCTCCATAATAACTTTATATGCTCTCGGGCATAACTTAAAACCCTTGCTCTGGGCTGTGGTGGGGTTGTCATCCTCAAAGACGTAATTTCCGGACCTTTCAACTACAATGTACAAAATGGCTATTTTGCTATTTGCCCTCCAATCATTTTTGACTATTAACAAGGGCACTAGCTCTCTCAATTTCCAATCAAATGAGCTCTTTTGAAGTTTCTACGATACCTCCTTCTATACGAAGTGCCGATTTCGGTCTAAAACAAACCGAAAAAAAGAAATAAATAAATAATACATTGTGCCCACATTGCTCTTTACTTAGACAGCACTATTGCGATGCCTATGATACGAGAATTTGATTATTAAAGCAAGTCCGATTTCTAACAATGATATCTACTAGGCTTTAAACTTTTGGTTTTCTTTTTTAAGATTTTTGAATTGTTGTAATCCCTTGTTAAAATATATAAAAATATTTTGACAATAACCAGTATTTTGCTCATTCTGCAATTTAATGTCTTTTCATACTGCGATCTGTTGAAAGATATTCGATTATTAAAGCTAGTCCAATTTCTAACCACGATATGTACTAAAGTTCAAAATCTTTGGTTTTCTTTTAAGTTTTTGAATTGTTGTAATCCCTTGTCAAAATAGAGAATCATCATTTGTAATAATTACAAATTTTCGTTTTTTGGGCCTTCCCACTGACATTATATAACTGATTGCGTTCAAAAAGGTTTTATTTTTTAAGGTTTTTGAACTATTTTAAACCCTTTTTAGAATATACACAAATATTTTTGCAATTACCAGGTTTTTTCTTTTTAAACCATTTATTATCCTTTCGTACTGCGTTCTCTTCAAAACTATTTGATTATTATTGAAGCAACTCCAATTTTTAACAACACTGGTTTTCTTTTTTAAGGTTTTTGAATTGTTGTAATCCCTTATCAAAATAGAGAATCGTCATTTGTAATAATTCGGACCATTTCTTCATCTAAGATCTTTCGTCTTTCTTCAAAGATTATCGTTTTTTCAATTCATCCTTGTTCTAAGATCTTACAGCTTACTGATGTTAGCAAAAACCGTGAAAGACGTCATCTTTCTACCATATAGAACAATGATAAGGAAACTGTGATGATATACTCATCATTGTTCTCAGACCACTGATCAGAGCAGAATGATGAAAGGCGTTTGCATAAAAACGACAAAAGATGTAAGATCTTAGTTCAAAGATTTCACTTTTAAGCGTTTTCTGAACAAAGATGTAAGATCTTAGCATATTGACGAGTGAAAAAACGGCCCTATTGCAAATTTTCGTTTTTTGGGCCTTTCTACTGACATTATACAACTGTATGTGTTTGTGTTTACAAACAAAACCATGTGCAATGTGAAAAAATTCAGATTGGAATATTGCCTCAATTTGTGAGACATAGACATTATTTCTATATTCTGTGATTTTTCCCATTTTGCATAGAACTAGAATTTTCATTAAATTCTGAGTTACCTCATTATATAACCTTGATTGCTGTGTTTAAAGACTATTCTCTTCAACTTCCCAAGGAATTGAATTAATGGCCGATTATAAATAGGCGTTGCCACACCAAAATTTCCGAATATTTTCGAGCGGAACCGAGAACAATGCGGAGTGGCAAAGACCCGCCAAAACTTCAAGTATCACCAAAAGAAACTCCAGCAAGGATAAGAAAAATCTCCGATACTTCATCACCAATAATTCCAAACTATGCTATAGTTTTGATAAAAAAAAAAAAGAGGAATAATACACCATTTATTGCTGATGGACCCATAGCAATACGGAAGACAATTTTTAAAGTCTGCTAAGCTATATTAAAGCTGAACTTATACAGCTCAGGAGCAGCTAAATTGTATTTTACAAATATGGATACTGCAACGTCTTTTCTACAAAATGCTAATTCTGTCACCATTGCTGGCTCAGGCATTGAGGCCACTAAGATCAACAAGGAAAAGAAATTCCAATATATTATATATGGCGTTGATTTATCAATTGAAAAGCAAGAACTAGAGGCAGAGTTGGTGGATGCAGGAGGAAGAAACCTCCAGCATATCCATCAAATGCGGCTTAATACACGGCTGAATGAAGAATTATCCCCTAGCAAATCAGTTTTGATCTCTCTTAAACATGAGCTTAATCATGATATATATTAATTTGGGCAAAAACTTAAGTACAAACCATACAAAACTAAGCCTCTTTAATGTTCAAAAAGTCATTTACATGGACATTCGGTTAATAGATGTTCACAGCAAAATCCGTCCTGTACTAAATGTCGACAAAAAGACCACGATTAAAACAACTGCCAAGCGAGTCAGCCCTATTGTAAAAATTGCAAGAGTGTGGATCGTAGTGCAACTAAAAAACAATTGTGACCTACACATAAGCATAGAGCAGATATTTTAAGAACATCAACTGAACAAAATCTCCCTTTTCAGTATTTGCATCTTCCGTTCGAAAAAGGCCTAAAGTGCAAACTGACAATCGTTCAGCTATAAGTGCTAGAAGAAGAGTTAATTACACACCTCAGTCGTACTATGCAAACTCTCCACTTCAAGTCAACCATAAAAATACACATGTATATCCTTCATATGCTCAAGCACTTCATGGTATAATACCTCTCCAAGGAAATTCAAGCTGGGGGCATTTAAGTCATGCACAAAAAGTAGATGATAATGATCAAGTGAATAGCAAAGAATTCCAAAAGATCGGAACTTTTCTAGCGGTAAGTCATCTTATAAGCACATCCGGACACACAGATCAAATAAAAGCTATTTTTTCACAAAAAACAGTTGTCTCATTACTCGGGCAAGAAATCTAGAAATCTGCCAATACGGAGCTTCAGAAACTGAGGAAACATATTGCTATGCCCAGCAACTCCAAAGAAAAAGCAATAAAACCATATAAGTTTAGCAAAAAACCTTGAAAATTTCCCAGTCTTAGTGAAGAGCTGCAACTGGAACAAAGAACCAGAAGTAAAGGTATGCAATCTCCTACGATGGATGATAAGAGAGATACAAATTCTGCATTTGATCAGATGGAAGATTGAAGCACAAACAGTGAGTAATTTTAAATTCTTCAATGGAATGTTCTGTCACTTAATAATTTAAGATTCAATGAGCTGATAGCTTGGATTGCTTTTAATCCTGATGATGTAATTTGTGCATAACACACCAACCTTCATAGCCTAAGGAGGATTCATGTACCAGGTTTTAATATTTATAGGAAGGACAGATATACTGGGAGGAAAGGTGGAGGTGTTGCAATCCTTATAAGACATTTTATTTCCCATTCATTTATTGCTTCTAAGGAGTATCCCCATGAGATAGACGCTGTTACTATTTGTTTACATCTAGAGGCGGAGAAACAACTGAAAATTGTTTCTTTTTATAACCCTAAGGGTAATAATGATATAACAGATATCATTCAGGAGATTACATGTGATGGCAATACTATTGTCCTGAGGGACTTTAATACTCATAGTTTCCTATGGGGAAACTGGACTTCTACGGACAAAGCAGGAAGTTTTCTTCAAAACCTAATACCAGGTCCTAAGCCGATTTCTATTTTCACTCCTTATGGGCTTCCAACTCACTACAATGTTAGAGGAAATTCCTTTTCTACAATAGATTTGCAAATTGGACCTACATGGCTAGACCCAAAGATTGAGATTAAAAGAGTTCCTGAACTTCAGACAGACCATACTGCTCTGCTTTGTCAGATAACAAATGAATCCTTGACCCCAAAACCACCAAGAAAGAAAATCAACATAAGGAAAGCTTTTTGGAATCTTTTCAAACAATATTTAAATGAAGAGGACTATTCGCCATTTACAGAGGAAGATCACCTTGAATGTCAAGCTATCCTCATTTCACACCATTTAGAAAGAGCAGCTGAAAAGACTATGGGGCTTATTTCTGATTAAATAAAAAAAAAAACAAGTTTTTTAAACTGAAAGTAAGGAGCAACATTAAAAATTAAAACGAACAGAAATTATTCCGTATATGAAAGGGGCTGTCCCCTCCTCAACGCCTCACTCTTTACGCTAAATTTTTTTTTTGTTTTAAAAAATAAAGTTGTGAGACAGAGTCAAGCTTTAGCGTAAAGCGCGAGGCGTTGAGGAGGGGACAACCCATTTCATATACGGAATAATTTCTGTTCGTTTTAAGTTTTAATGTCGCTCCTTACTTTCAGTTTAAAAAACTTGTTTTTTTTTATTTAATTTCTGATCGTTTTTTAGTTAATGCAGCTTTTATTGGCATAAAAATTTTACTTTTCTTTTGCTAAATGGATGTCTTTACAAATTAACTTATGTAACTAACTTCTATATTCGTATATTTTTCTTCTGGCAAAAAATACAAAGTTGCAGATTTTTGCAGATATGAGCTTGAAACCTATGTATTAGGGTTTTCTGATACGCTGAATCTAACGGTGTGATTTTAATTAAAATTCTTTCAATTGTAGGGGATGTTTCCCCCCTCTTTAAAAAATCGAGTAAATTTTCTCAGGCTCGTAGCCTTTGATGAGTAATACTAACCTTAATAAAATTTATATATTTAGAGTCAGCATTATAAACACATTCTTTTGATACATTTATTGACATCAAAATTCCGTTTTTAAAAGTTTCGATTACTATTGAGCCATATCGCTTGTTTTTTTATTGTTTTTTTTTATTACGTATATGTTATTACGTATATGAAGGAGTTGTCCCATTAGTAAATAACACGCTCTTAAAGTTAAAATTTAAAAAAAAATTTGTTTAAAAAAAAACAGAAAAAAAAAGTCCGGGAAATTATAATATATATATATGTTTAAAGAAAAAAAAAAAAATGTATCGTAAAGAGCGAGGTATTGACTTGGGGGAGAACCCCCTCACATACGTTATAATTTCTGTTCGTTTTAAATTCTAATATTCCTTCTTACATTTCAGTTGAAAAAACTTGTTTTTTTTTATTTAATTTCTGATCGTTTTTTAAATAATGCTTGGAAATCCGACGCCCCCTTCATAGAAATTTTCCCTTACCCCAAAGAAACATCCTCCACGGAAATATTCTCCAGAGTAACCCCCTCCTCTAGCCTCCCCCCCCCAGAAAAAATCCTTCCTGAAAATGGTTGTATACTTCCCAATAACCAATAAATAATGCTGGCAAGTCCGGCGCCCCCTTCATGGCAATTTCCCTTCCCCCATGAAAACTTCCTTCATGAACAGATCCTCCAACATAATCCCCGAACCACCCTTACCTCCCACTACCAGAAAAAAACCTCCTGAAAACTTCTGTATACTTCCCAATAACCAATACTATCTGTTAACATTGGGTAAAGTTCATAACTTTTATCCCTCCCTCTGGGTACGTCTGTGGAGTAAGTTACCCCAAGAGACATATTTATCATATTTCAGACCATGCTGAACAAAATGGCTATCTAAAAATTTTGATCGGGTGACTTTGGGAAAAAATAATCGTAGGAGGGGGCCTAGTTGCTCGCCATTTTTTTTGGTAACTTAAAAAGGGCACTAGAACTTTTAATTTCCGTTCCAATGAGCCCTCCCACAATATTGTAGGACCTCTGGGTCGATACGATAACCCCTGGGAAAAAAACAAACAAACAAAACAAATAAACACGCATCTGTGATCTTTCTTCTGGTAAAAAATATAAAATTCCACATTTTTGTAGATAGGAGCTTGAACCCTCTACAGTAGGGTTCTCTAATACGCTGAATATGATGGTGTGATTTTCATTAAGGTTCTATAACTTTTAGGGGGTCTTTCCCCCTTTTTTTGAAAATCCGCCAAATTTTCTCTGGTGCGTAACTTTTGATGGGTAGCACTAAACTTGATGAAAGTTATATATTTGAAATAAGCATTGAAATTTTATTCTTTTAATATATCTATTGGTATCAAAAACCCATTTTCTAGAGTTTCGGTTACAATTGAGATGGGTCTCTCCTTCCTTAAAGTTCATTACCAAAAACTGTTTGATCAAATTAATTTTCCGACGGTTAAGAAACATCCTAAAATATGGTGGAAAGATGATTGCAGAAAGGCAGTCAAGGATAAGGAAAAGGCAAGAAATAGGTTTCAAAAGCATCCTAGCCAAGAAGCACTGATTTCAATGAGGAGAGCAGAATCTCTGGTCTAAAAGACAGTGCTAAAAGCTAAAAGAGGAGTATGGAATAATTTTCCCTTAGAATTATATGAAAATGTCCCCTCAACAAAGATTCATACCTTTATAAATAAAATGATGGGAAGTAATAAAAATACAAGCAGCACAGTCCCGTCATCATGGTCCAGTG
Organism: Artemia sp. Qi Xiang Cuo; assembly: GCF_049724085.1. Classification (NCBI taxonomy): domain Eukaryota; kingdom Metazoa; phylum Arthropoda; class Branchiopoda; order Anostraca; family Artemiidae; genus Artemia; species Artemia sp. Qi Xiang Cuo. The sequence continues at coordinate 74,989,788 of NC_142796.1, read as the reverse complement.
ACAAATTATTACATACTGATAAATAAAAGGCAGAAGCTTTAGCTGTCAGGTTTGGGAAAACTAAGGTATTGGCAACAATGAAACCCCTCAGTTGCAAACTCCATGATTCTGGCAAGTCAAAGGAGGAATTATTGGTGCCTCTGACAATAACACAGTTGAATGATATTCTGGGAGGAGTCAATATTTCATCTGCAGCAAGTGAAGATAAAATCGGTTACACATGGATAATTGAGTCTGGTAAGGTTTTTAAAACCAAACTACTTCATATTTATAATCAATCTTGGCAGAGTAGGAGATTTCCAAAGTTATGGAAGCATGCTACTATTGTACCAGTGCCTAAGCCAGTCTCAATTTTACCAGTCCTCGGTAAACCGTTAGAGAAAATAATTCATAAGAGACTGGAATGGTTTGTCGAATCTAACCAGCTACTACCAAGGTCCCAATCAGGTTTTCGTCGGGCTAGATCCGCTGTGGACAATAACTTCCTCCTTGAAGCTGCTATGAGACAATCCACAGAGCAAGGAAAGATTTTAATTGCCGTGTTGGTGGATTTTGAGGCTGCTTTTGACAATGTTGATAAAACTTTGCTCTGTAGAAGCCTTAAAGATATGGACTTCCCAGAGGGGGTTATCGAATTTTTAGATAATTACCTATCCGACAGGTATTATAAAGTTAGAGTCCATAGAGAACACTCTAATGTATATCCAGTGCATAGTGGACTCTCGCAGGGGTCATCACTTAGCCCTTTATTGTTAACTTTGTTTCTGTCTAATTTAAAATTCAGCTCTGATAATGCTTGAAAAGCGGAGTTTGCTGACGATCTTTTGATTTGCAGCTCTGGGTCCAATATAAAAATGATATGGCAATAGAATTAAACCAAATGATGAAAGATATATGGGGCTTTTCTATGGCTTACTCTCTACCGGTATCAGCATCAAAGACTAAGGCAACTATATTTTACAAAAGAAAAGGTTTAGTCCCTCTCAAAATATGGATAAATGGAAATGAAATCGATTACGACCCTTCTCCCAAACTTCCTGGTATCCATTTGGACCATGGTTTGACTTGGAAAAACCATATTGATTTTGTTAAAAAGTCTTGCATGAAAAGGCTTATTCTTTTAAAACGTTTAGCTACTACTAAATGGGCCAGCTCACCAACTGTTCTGCTAGATTTTTACAAAAGGTTTATCCAGTCAAAGATTGAGTACGGTATTGAAGCATACAAGAGAATGTTGCAAAACAAGTTTAACAGAATTGGAAACTCTCCAAAACATGGCAATAAAAATAGCCTTTGGTTTTCACAACCATACCCCAAGCAATTGGTCAATTGCATGGTTTTTTTTTCAAAAATCTTTAGTAATAATTGTTCAATGAATGATAGCAGGCATATCTGCTCTTGCAATCTTTTCATTAAACTAGTTTCCAACTGGAATAAGGATGCAGTGAGTTGCATTTTACATCTTCAGCCTCCAAAATGGAAGTTTAATCCTATTCATGTATGCACAGAGCTTATCATAGGCAGCGCAATCGCACTGCCTAAGTAAAGAACGATGTCGGCACAATGTATGTTGTCGTAGAAACTTCGAAAAGGGCTCATTCGATTGGAAATTGGAGTGGCTAGTGCCCTTTTTAATAGTCGAAAGTGCCTAGAGGGCAACTCGCCCCCCCCCCAAACCCATCATTCCCCCAAACACATCCAATCAAAAGTTTGATATAGGCCCTAGCCATTTTGTTCAGCGTAGTTGATTTCTAGATAGAAAATATGTTTTTGAGGAGGACACTCCCCCACAACCCTCAGGGCAAGGGATTTAAGTTATGCCCTGGGGGTATATAAGAACGATGTTGGCACAATGTATTATTTACTATTTTTTTTTCCTTTAGAGCAGGGCACTTCGAATCGAAGAAGTTGTTGTATAAACTTCGAAAAGGGCTCACTCAATTGGAAATTGGAGTGGCTTGTGCCCTTTTTAATAGTCAAAAGTGATTGGAAGGCGACTAACACCCCTTCAACGCCCACCATTTCCCGAAACACATCCAATCGAAATTTTGAGATAGCCATTTTGCTCAGCGTAGTTGATTTCCAGATATAAATTATGTTTTTAAGGAGGACACTCCCCAACAGCCCTCAGGACAAGCGTTGTAAGTTATGCCTTGGGGGCATATAAGGTTTTTTATAGAAGGCGTTGTCGTTGAAACTTCAAAAAAGGCTCATTCGATTGGAAATTCAAAGGGGTAGTGCCCTTTTTAACAGTCGAACGTGATTGGAGGGCAACTAACTCCCCTCTCACGCCCACCTTTTCCCCAAATACATCCAATCAAAGTATTGAGATAACTAGCTTAATCAACGTAGTTGTAAGCTCTAGAAATTAGGTCTTTCAGGATGAAAACCCCCCCACAGTTCCCAAGGCAAAATCCGTAATCTATGCTCTAGAGGATTATAAGGTTTTTATAGAACACGTCGTTGCACAAACTTCAAAAAGGGCTCATTCGATTGGAAATTGAAATTGCTAGTGCCTTTTTTAATAGTCGAAAGTGATTGGAAGGCAACTAAAACCCCTTCCACGCCCACCATTTCCCCAAATACATTCAATCAACATTTTGAGACAACTATTTTCTTCAACGCAGTTGAAAGCTCAGGAAATTATAACTTTGAGCAGGACACTCTCCCCACAGTCTTAGGGCAAGGGTTATAAGACATGTCCTGGTGGCATATAAGGTTTTTATTGAAATCTCTGTCATAGAAACTTGAAAAAGGGCTCATTCTATTTGAAATTCAATGGGCTAGTACCCTTTTTTAATAGTTGAAAGTGATTTGAAGGCAACTAACTTCCCTCTCACGCCCACCTTTTCCCCAAACACATCCAATCACAGTTTTTAGATATCCATTTTATTCAACGTAGTTGAAAGTTTTGGAAATTAGGTCTTTAAGAATGACAACCCCCCCCCCCACAGTCCTCAGGGCAAGGGTTGTAAGTTATACCCTGGGGGCATATAAGGTTTTTATTGAAAGCGTTGTTGTAGAAACTTCAAAAAGGCTCATTCAATTGGAAATTGAAAGGGCTAGTGCCTTTTTCAATAGTTGAAAGTGATTGGATAGCGACTAAAGCCCCTCTCACGCCCACCATTTTCCCAAACACATCCAATTAAAATTTTGAGATATTCATTTTGTTCAACGTAGTTGAAAGTTCTGGAAATTAGGTTTTTTAGGATGATAAACCCCTTTAGAGCCCTCCGTGCAAGGGTTGTAAGTTATGCCCTGGGGGCATATAAGGTTTATATGAAAAGTTGTTGTAGAAATTTCAAAAAGGGCTCATTTGATTGGAAATTATTGCCCTTTTTAATAGTCAAAAGTGAGGGCAGAGTAATTAACCCCCCTCTCATACCCACCATTTTCCCAACAACATTCAATCAAAGTTTGGAGATAGCCATTTTGTTCAGCATAGTTGAAAGTTCTGGAAATTATTTATTTAAGGATGACAAGCCCCCTGAGCCCCCAGGGCAAAAGTTGTAAGTTATGCCCTGAGGGCATATAAGGTTTTTATAGATAGAGTTGTTTTAAAAATTTAAAAGGGGCTCATTCAATTGGAAATTGAGAGGGCTAGTGCCCTTTTTAATAGTCGAAAGTGATTGGAGGGTAACTAACTCCCCTCTCACGCCCAACATTCCTCCAAACCCATCCAATCAAAATTTTCAGATAGCCTTTTCATTCAACGTAGTTGAAAGTTCTGTAAATTAGGTCTTTGAGGATGACACCCCCCCCAGACCTTAGGGCAAGGGTTGTAAGTTAGGTCCTGGGGGCATATAAGGTTTTTATTGAAAGTATTGTCGTAGAACCTTCAAAAGGGCTTATTCAATTAGAAATTGAAAGGGCTAGTGCCATTTTCAATAGTTGAAAGTGATTGGAGAGCGAATAACGCCCCTCTCACGCCCACCTTCTCCCCAAATACATCCAAGCAAAATTTTGAGATAGCCATTTTGTTTAACGTAGTTAAAAGTTCTGAAAATTAGGTCTTAGAGGATGACAACCACCCTAACAGCCCTTAGAGTAAGGGTTGTAATTTATGCCCTGGGGGCATATAAGGTACTTATAGAAAGCGTTGTCGTTTCAAAAAGGGCTGATTTGATTGGAAATCTAAAGGCCTAGTGCCCTATTTAATAGTCGAAAGTGATTGGAAGGCTTGACATTTTCATAGTAAAGATCGATGTGGGTATAATGTATTATTTGTGTTGTTGTTGTTGTTTAGACCAGGGCACTTCGTATCGAAGGAGTTGTCGTGGGAACTTCGAAAAAGGCTCATTTGATTGAAAATAGAAAGGGCTGATGCCCTTTTTAATAGTCAAAAGTGATTAGAGAGCAACTAATCCCCCTCCCACCCCCACCCTCCCATTTGTTCATTGTGTATAAAAACAAAATATTGCCTTAAAATTAGATCAAAATCCACTGTTTTAATGCTAATTCCCGCTGAAAAATCTCAGCAGTATCCCAAGAACGACTGAAGGTATTTTTTTCAAACTTTTGAGGCTACTTTTGCTCTTAAAATTTAACCAAATAAAAATAGCATAAGTGTATTGAAGCTATCAAAGAAAGTGAACAGAATTTTTTTGTAAATGGTATCAAGTTTTCTATTTCAGGTCAACTAGAGAAGGTATGAAATTAAATTAAATACTACTATTTGTGTCCAGATTTTTAAAAGGGTGTACGCTGTTAAAAATTGCTGAAAATTTTTCTCCAGCAAACAAATAGCAGGCCAAACTATAAAGTCTTAAGAAAAAACGAAAAGATTTAAAGTATTATTTTCTTTTTCCCTGAAAAGACTATGTCAATATAAAACGAACAAAAATTAATTAAAAAAACTTTTTCCACAAAATAAGTTTTTCAAAGAAAAGTAAAGAACTCCATTAAACAAAAAATGAGCAAATCAAATATTCTACCAAGCGTGAAACTACCACAAATCAGCATCGCTAAATAAATGAAACCCAAAACGAACAGAAACAACAATAAATAACCAAGCAAACTCAAAACGAGCAGAAATTAACATATGTTGGGCTCAAAACCCCTATGCCTTCCCAAGGCCAGAACAAAATTTGCACTTTACTGAAAAAGATACAAATGAATGTGCAATGTCAGTTTAATATACATATACTGATATTTAGTAATCAAATGTTAATATTATTTGATTTATTAAAGTTATAAAAGTAAAAATATTTATATTTTTTTTTCAGTAAAGTGCAAATTTTGTTCTGGCCTTGGGAAGGAATAGGGGTTCTGAGTCCAACTTAAGTTAATTTCTGCTCATTTTGAGTTTGACTCAGTTATCTATTGTAATTTCTGTTCATTTTGGGTTTCATTTATTTATTGATGCTGATTTGTGGTAGTTTCATGCTTGGTAGATTATTTGATTTTATTTTTTCTCATTTTTTGTTTAATGGAGTTCTTTACTTTTCTTTGAAAAACTTATTTTGTGGAAAAAGTTTTTTTTAATTAATAATGGATAAGAAGTCAAGTTTTCTCCCCACTCAGATTAAGGTAGTTTTCAGACAGAAAGTCTTAAATGATTATCCTGATTTCCTACAAATCTACACAGATGGTTTCGTAAAAGGGTCAAAAGTTGCTTCAGCTGCAACATTTCCCAAACTACTCTTTGAATATTTGTACAAGGCTGCCAAATGGAGCTTCCATCCTGACTTCAGAGATTAAAGCCATAATTGAGGCACTTAAGGTAGGTAAAGCAAGACCCCCATTATCAAAAAAGTGCATTGTCTTTTCAGACTCAAAGTCAGCTTTACAATTGATTTCTAAACTGCACAAATCAGCACTGGACTCAGATCTGCATTACCTCGTGAGCCTTCTCTTTGACCTTAAACAGAGAAATATTACCATCCAGTTTCAACACGTTCCAAGCCATCAGGGTATACACTATATTAATATTGCTGATGATCTGGCGAATTTTTCAGTGGATACACCTATTCCTATAAATGCCAGGTCTCTCACCCTACTAGACTCAACCCGACATAGAATACCTCAAGAACAGTTTTTTCTTTTTATTCTCATCTTCCCATTTCGGGAAACTAATGTTCTTTATTTCGGAATAAAGAGTAACTCTCTGATTTTAAGAAAGGAAGGACATGAATGGAATAAAAGGGACAACCCACACTGCAGATTTTGCTTAAAAGTGCCTGAGACTTTACAACATATAATTTTTTAACGTTACAGCACAGCTTACTTGGCATCAAATATCAAACGTATATTTGAAAGACTGAAGACGAATAAAGATATTGACAAGCTATTTAAAGCCAATTATAATGCATCAGATGAAAGATACTTGTACAAAAGCATAATTGATTTTCTCATGAATACTAATATTGTTTGAAGAAAGCAGAGTGAGTGCAGAAGAGAGCGAGTAGCAAGAGCCAAATAGGTACTAACTGGGCTCCAGGCCTTAAATTGCTGGGATTATGGCAGCTCAAGTACTCGTACTTCCCACAAACCATCCAATTCCATTGTTTCTTTTTTTTCTGTTATATAAAATGTTTTTGTTATATGAAACCAAGAGTATTATATTCCTTAAGAATTGAAGGGGGAAAAAAATTGAAAAAAAAACAAACTTGTTTATCTGTTGGTTGTGTTGATTTTCGTTGTATTAATTGATATTTAGCTGAAACCTCCTAGAAGCCAAAAGGAGTCTATTATAGATTCCAGGTGCTTTGAAAGAAGGTTTTCAAAAGAAGAAGAAGACTGATTGCATTCAAACCTGTCAGCTTAATCATCTAGCGAGTTGATTTTATCTTACAAAAAAAAAAAAAAAAATTATTTTTAAGTATTTTTCTAGTTTGAATTAAAACATTAAAATTATTGTTCAGGCACCATAAATATTTTCGCAGTCTACATAATAACTTTAGCAATTCTGATCTGAACTTAAAAAATTGTTCAACTTTTTTCATGTCTTAATAAGACATTGCTTATACTTATAAGAAAATAAATTCAAACAGAAAAGAAATTAAACAGTAAAAAAAAAAAAACTACAACAACAACAAATTATACTAGATATAAAGAGGACTGCCACCAGTACCAATCCTTCTGCTCTTTGAGCTAAAATTAACTTGCACTTTAACATTGCAAGTAATAGTTCACCAACTGTCATTAGAAACATTTGAGCAGCAAGTTGTAATGTGTAAAACAAATACATGGAAATAAGCACTTTCACTTTTGGAGCATTTAATTTGGTTAACATTCAATTTGGGTAAAAAAGAACTTAGAACTTTTGGCCAAAGGTTAAAAGAGATTGAGGAGGGCGGCAGCCATCTTCATATCTGGTGTTTTTTCTTGTTTTTTTTTTTTTTTGTAAATTCTAACTCTCTTCTTTACCTGTATTATTTTTTTGTATTTAATATGAAAATCATGCAAATACACAGGAGAGTCTTCTAGCCACTTAAACAGGAATATTTTTTTTCTAGTCTCACACAATTTATCTGTTTTGTTGTATATTTTGGTAAAACATGTCCTCCCTTAACTAAATTCTTGTGTATATGCCTGATCAAGATTGTATTGTAATTAAAAACAATCATTGTTACCTTGATAAGGGTCATTTATAATAACAAACAAACCTTCTCTAAGACCAATCTTCAATATCATTGGCAGCCTACTTACAGTGGTTGGTTCCTGCACAGCTACTCAAACAGAAAGATTAAAAATAAAAAGCTTACATTTTCATGTTTAAAGCGAGTCAATATTTTTATTTCTCTTAGTGTTCTCTGGCAGTATGTCTGATGTTCAAAAGGAGATATCTTCTTGATTGCCACTTTGGTTTTGGTCACAGTATCATAGGCAGACCTATAAAAGATTCATTCAGTACAAAAAAAAGAATTTAATTAAGTAGCTTAAAATGAAAAACTCATTTAATAAAAAAACAAATCTCATTGAAGAAAACAAACTGTGAAAATAGGATACAATAGGCTATTATATATATATATATATATATATATATATATATATATATATATATATATATATATATATATATATATATATATATATATATATATATATATATATATATATATATATATATATATATATATATATATATATATATATATATATATATATATATATATATATATATATATATATATATAACCAGACACAGATACTTTGTAGTTTTTCCTGTACCTGAGGATGTACTGAAGTATAGTTGAAGTGGCTCATTAATAAAATGATAAATTCCTTCATTTTGGCATATCAATCATTCTTTCTAGGAATTTTCTGAGTTCCAACCAACTACAGTTTTGGATATATTTAGTGCTTCAACATCAGAATATTGAAAATTGAAAAGCTGAATTAATTTAAAGGTCGTTTTAATAGGTCAAATGACACAAAACATGATTAAAATTCCTTATCTATACCAGATACAAAAGCACAATATTTAAAATACATATACATGTAGCATTGTTGAATAATATACAACAACATTAAAATGTAATAAACAGTAGGCCTATACTGCTGGATATGCCTAGACACAAAATAGGGATACATATTTGTTCCAGATGTGTTCTTCTGTTTTCCCCTCCTTTTTTTTATTTTAAATTTTTTTTTAATTTCTTTTGAGTAGTTTTTTAGTACATTTTAAATTTTTGTTCTAGTTTTTCTGTTTTGCTTTCCAGATGTCAAGCTGATATATTTGGGCTTTTTTTGGTAAATATAGTTTTTCATCATCTTAATCAAAGGGTTTATCAATTATTTAAATTTTTTGCCTTATTTATGTTGCAGAGTATTCCTGCAAAACCAGCAGCAATGCTGGTAAAACCCTGAAATTAAGGAAGAAGACTGGATTCAAACAAGACTCCCTTAAGCTACATACCCACTAAGACCTAACTTAATAGTTTCCTTTGATAAGACAGTATTTAGAAATAAATTTAAAGGAAGAAACAGAGTGTAAACACAACAACAGAACAAATACTTTGAGGCTCCACCAGCCCAATAAGCAGACATTTAACTACGGAGAGGCCAAATTTTTCATTATTCAATAGGAGTTATACCCTGTGTCCCTTTCCAAAATAATTGCATGTGTGCTGTCATTTGTGATAACTTCTTGGACATTTTGATAACTGTCATGGCAATAAAAAGGAGTAACAACCTCCTAAAAATTTGTTTTCAGCTTTGGCAGAACACATTTTTCACCACCCTGACAATAAAGTACAATTTGATGATGCCACAGCCATTTCTAACAGTAGAGGCTTGTCATAATGAGCTAGAGAAATTAAAATAAGAGAGAAATTAAAAATAAGTACTCTAACTCTTAACAGAGTTACAATACTTAGCAGTGAAATATGAGAACTGTATCTTTCTTGGGCCTATTTTTCCATATTGTAGTTATGTGGTTTTGCTGATGTAGGAGCATAAACTAGCTACATCATGTGTATACTAATCTTACCCAGAAACAGTGGGTGTTGGTCACAAATTATAACACTTTATTTTTGCATTCAAGAGCAGAATAAAACTTCACCATGTTTAATTGTTTGGATCTTTTGCAGGACAAATAATAACTAATGCTTAAACATATTAATAAATATATGAGTAGCCTATTACTTCCTATTTACTCTAATACCTTTGTTAGAATCTCTGTATTAATTGTCACTTTATATGAAGAATGCAGTTGAATGAGAGTTGCACTATGTTTGATGGTGATATTGCTGATAACATAGCACTTCTTTCTCTGCTTTTACCAGACTAATCAAAATATGGAAAAACTCTGTATACTCTCTAAAGCTCAAATTCTGACTTGTAAATAGCAAAGTCCCCTCAGTGCTAATATATGGACCCAAACCAGAGTGAAAAAACAAATACAAGGTTCCAAAAGTAATTGCCAAGGGATTGAGTTGAGAAAATCTGAAGTTATAGATAACAGTATTGGGGCCATATAGTCTGTATTGGTTGATGCCATGATGTCTGGTGTTGGGTTTCCCTGGGATTAGAAGGTGTGGATAGTAAAAAGCATTGCTTGACTGATGCCTAGAAGGGAAGGCTTTGCAGGCTAGTAGACACATGGCTGCAAGCAATTTAGAGGCCATCATGGAGAGGCAACATTGTCACCTTATGTGCCAACTGGCATGGGAGGGACTGAGTCTAAGTAAGTTCCTTTTTATGGTATAGAAAATACCTTAAAGAAAAATGCTGTTCTTTCTTGCTCCTTGAAAATTTGGTTTTAACAAATCTCATCCTTTTTTGTGCTTATTAGGCAACCAACCTTCACTGGATCCATACTTGGAAAACAATGAAGTTTTGAGCATTATATCTTGACAGAGCATTGTACAAGAATTCTAACATTATAGGGCAAGATACTCAGTAATTAAACAGCTATTCCTCATCTCATTACTTAAATCACTATACAAACTGTATTATACCCCATGAAGATTTATTTTTTGTTTTGTTTTTTACCATTAGATTTGTCTGAATTTTCTTAACATGTATAGCCTAAATTTGAATATTTTAGTCTTACAAAATGCTACCTATTTTAAATGCACTGATAGTTAATAGTATAGCCTAATAACAAATGCAAATTTTTGGCTTCAGTATAATCTTGGAAATTACAGACCAATCCTGGTCACAGATACCATCTCAAAAGTTAAAATAAAGTGCCTCAATCATAGACAGGTGTACTCATGGACTCAATCAATCACAGACAATCATCTGAGGAAGAATGATTATATTTAAATATATAATTCTGAAACTACTTTAAAACATTTTCAAATACTTACTTTTACCATTCCTAAATGTGCTTGCTTCATTTTATCCTCTACCCATATTAGACAAAATTATAGCCTAAATTACAAAAGCAAAGTGAAGTTAAGTATATTTAGGAATGATAAAAGTAAGTATCTGGGTTGTTTTGCATTGTCAAAAATCCAAATATGATAGGCCTATTTTGGAAACTCTCTCTAGAAGGAAAAACAATAAAGTTTTGAAAACTACTAAAGTTTTTCTAAAATACTTACTTATATCATATTTGGAATCTTATTACTTGTTAAATTTGTAGTTTACAACATATTTTAGCTAGGATGAAAGTGAACATATCACTTAATACCTTTTTTAAGCTCTGTCATTATCCAATAATTCCTTCAGGAGCAGGTTATATTTTGAGCTCTTAGAGGGCTCAAAATAGCTCATAGTCACCAGAAGTTTAAAAGACTGTTTCTAAAAAAAAATACTGGCTAGTGAGACAAAAATTTCTATTTGTACCTGAATCAGGAATACTAATACTATTGCTATTAACAACCCACCACAGCACCAAGCCACCTGAGGCCAACACAGCTATGCACACTCCTTCTCTATTCCAATCTATTCAAAGCCTCTCTCTTTACATCCTCCTAAAGAAGTTTGGGTATAAATGTATGATCATGCCAGGTCATGAAGAGACATGTTAAAAAACAATTCTTACTTCATAATATGCAAAATTATCCTAGTTAACTTATTTTATGGGCGGAGCACCTTTATCCTCACTATTGTAAAAAAAAAATAACAAAATTGTGTTCTTTTTATTTTCAAGATTTGGAGAATAGACATAAATATTGAAAAATGTGATTAAAAAACAAGGAAAATAGTGAGGATAAAGGTGCTCCCCCTGGAAAACATGTTAACTAGGATAATTTTGCATATTATGAAGTGAGAATTGTTTTACTAAAATGTCTCCTTATGACCTGGTATGGTTATACATTTATACCAGAGTTTGTATTTCCTTTAAATACTTCCTTACAACAACCTCCTACCCTAAACAAGATAGTGACATTTAGCCCCAGACACTTGGCCAAAAATGACAATATTTGGCAATTTGTTACCCTCATCCATAGAAAATGCTGTAGCCATCTCAACCTTTCTCTTATCATAGCCCTAGAAAGCAGGGCTAGACCAAACTTTTTGAACAGCCTACTGTTTGAAATACAGTCAGTCAGCTGGCGGTCAATATCTACCAAATCATATTATTGAGTTAGGAATAAAGTGAATACACCATTTGATGCCTTTTTTTATGCTGATTATGAATATAATAAGCATTTCTATCAAGAATGAATTTCAGCCCTCCCCCCCCCCCCCTATATAGGCGATACCTAACCAAACCCTGAATTGGCATATATAGGGGGGGGGGCTGAAATTAATTTCCGATATAAATGCTTATTATATTTGTAATCAGCATAAAAAAAGGCATTGAATGGTGTATTCACTTTAGTCCTAACTCAATAATATGATTTGGTAGATATTGACCCAGCTGGGTACCCAGAACAATCTGTAGCTAATTTCTCATGAAAACATCTAGCAAATCTTCCTCTATTTTTTGTGGTGTCTATACTTTAAAACTATATTTGACCAGTGTCATCATTGTAGCCTATCTACCAATAATCTAATATTGGTTTGCAGACTTATCTGCCTATTCTGCCAAACTTTTTACAACTGTGAAAAAAAACAACTGGACTTGGCTATTTTACTTTTAACATCATCACTGCACCTAGGCCTACCATTTTTACTAATAGCCTAATACTACCAAGGTAAGCAGGCTAGCTAAAGCTGCCCACTTGATTGATCTTTTTGTTAGGCCTACTCAAGGTCACCTTTTCATTATCACCTATTCCTATCCTTAGCAATTTAGTCTTCTTAACATCTATGCTAGGCCTATAGGCTATAGCCTAGGTTATTCTCCATGCTTTTCAAGTTGATTGAATTATTGAACAATACTTGTTTGCCATTAAATTTATTTGAAAGAAAGTAATATACTGACAATTGCATGGAGAAAATAATTTGTACTATATCTTTGTACATTGGGTAGGGGGTTGGAGGTAAAGTTAAGTGAAATACTTTTAAGACAAGTTGTAAGTATTTTAGAATTATTTTTAAGTTAACTTTGGAATTTCATAATTTTTCCATTTGAGGGGAGAATCAAGCATAACAACAGTACCATGTTTGAAACTTACACAACCATTCCATAAGCTCCCTCTCCAATGTATGCCAGATTTGTGTATCTTGGTCCAACATCAAAATTCTGACCCCTGACAATCTCTATTTTAGACTCCCCAGAACTATTGTCAACGTCCATTTTAATCCAAAAGAAAGACTAAATATTCGATATTTGTATCACTATTTTAAATCAGAAATCTTTCATTGACAGAGAAGAATTCAGAAACAATAAATCTGGAATCTACAATTATTTCTTCCATAAATGCTTTTAAATTACTCCCTCTGGACGCTATTTTTGTTATGCCCCGAAAGACCTTGTAAATTTGATATGAAAATATGCAAAAAGTGACGGTTTTTCTTGCAATTACGCCTATTAGACCAAAAAAAAAAACACTTTCTTGGTATACTATATTAAAGCGGTATTAAAAATAAAAGCGGCAAAGCTTGCAGTTATCGGCCAATCAGTATTACGTCTGCTGTTGGGAAAATCCTAGAAGGTATTGTCAACACTGCCGTTCTTAGACATTTGATCACAAATAACCTTCTATCGAAACAACAACATGGTTTCCGACCAGGCAGATCAGTCGAAACCAATCTGATTGACTCATATAATTACATAACTGAGCTCCTCGACCAAGGTCTCCCAGTGGATATGATCTTGCTAGACTTTGCTAAAGCCTTCGATAAAGTCTGCCATCGAAGGCTTCATTTGAAACTGAAGGCAATTGGAATTCAAGAGGGAGTGGTGGACTGGATCATGTCTTTCCTAAAGGGAAGAAAGCAGCAGGTCAGAGTTTTTGGTGAAGGTGGCAGAGCTTACTACTCTAAAATAGCTGAGGTCTTAAGCAGGGTTCCTCAAGGAACAGTTTTGGGACCTACACTCTTCAATGTATATATTAATGATGCTCCAAGAACCGTTACAAGCAAGCTTAGCCTGTATGCCGTTAACTTAAAGCTCATTGGTCCTGTCGGAACTCAGCAGGGTGTTACCTCAATAAAGTCAGATCTTGACAGCTTTGGCAAATGGGCCAAGATATGGAGGCTCGAGTTTAATGTCGAAAAGTGCAAGGTCCTCCATTTTGGAAAAAATTACCCACGATGGCAATACTCGATGTCAGCAAATGCCGGTGTGAGACAGCCACTCTCTGAGAGTCCCTCTGAAAGAGATCTGGGGGTCGTTGTAGACGAAGACCTTAATTTCAACTGCCACACCCGAGCTGCAGTAGCAAAGGCGAACCAAACTCTTGGTCTCATCAAACGTACAATGACAAGTAGATCCCCTGCAATAATCACAAAACTTTACAAGAGCCTGGTGAGACCAAGATTAGAATTTGGAATGTGTGTCGCCACGCCAATTAATAAAACAGACCAGATGGCTCTCGAGTCTGTCCAAAGACGGGTGTCAAAATGTGTAAAGGGGCTCAGAGACAAAGAGTATGAATGCCGACTGCAGAGCCTCAAGATACCAACTCTGACATACCGTCGGCGAAGAGGTGATATGATAATGACCTACAAACTGCTCAAGTCTGACGACAAGGACCTCTTTCAGCCTGCCTAGTTGTCAAGAACCAGGGGTCATTCAGCGGAGCTTTTTCGGAAGCGTGCTAATACAAGGAAGAGGAACCATTTCTTCTCCAACCGCATCATAAGCCTCTGGAACGATCTGAGTGAAACGGCAGTGAGTTCACCATCCGTTGACAGTTTCAAGGCCAATCTCGATAAGGAATGGGAAACCAAACTATGGCTCACGCAATGGGATGAAGCTGATGTCCCGCGGCCCTATCATCACTAACTGGCGTACACTGGACTCGTCCATATCGCTAGCAAGTGCGATATAAGGTAATTTAAGGTAAATATTTAATGGTTCATCACTTCTAAAGTAAGCTTGCTAAAGAAATAAAAGTAGTACCATTTTATTTCTTATTTAATGTCATTTCCAAATATCGTTATCGCCTTTGACATTGCACCACACCCCTATGATACAGATAGTCCCAAATATAGCCCTAGGAACATATAAAAACTAAAGAAAACACTTAACAATGAAACTCTTGCTTTTTAACATGTAGTATGTTTGTAATGATCATATAACCCCTATTACTTATAAGTTTTCTTTTTATTTTATTTGTAATGTCATTAATAAAGTTCCGTTACAGCTTTCAGAATCAGAATTCAACAGTGAATGGGACACGTTCTGTGGATGAAGACGATACATTCTCTAAGATCATCCTTTCCGTTCAACCATCTAGGGCCAAACAACAGATAGTTCACCCTCGAATTGGGTGACAGGACGTCGTAAGGAACGATTTAAGAGGAATTGAAACTTCTTGAGAGGGTGTAACGAAAAAAGATTTACATAGATTTGGATGGAGGAAGAGCGTATGCAGCTTTGTTGACCTCAGGTGGCTTCGTGCTGCAGTGAGTTTATAGTAGTAGTAGTAGTATATTGAGAATTTGAATTGGACTTTTCGTAGAATAACATGTATTTTATTTGGCTAGTTAAGAAAGCTCCTTTTCTTCAATTTGTCAAGTTAGGGTAACTTCTTGGTTCGGTTTTGCTGTAATAATGTCTTTTTTGCTAAATAGCTATTTCTAATGTACCTAAATCAAGATGTGAAATTGCTTTAACAGAAAAAAAAACAGAGCACGATTTTAATTTAGAAGGGACATATTTTAAAGAGGAAGACACAACTTGAACAACTTGGCAAGCTATACAGAAAGTGCTACATATTGAATAGAAAATTACAGATGTTTCAACATATCTAGGGTTACTTGCTTGAACTTTTTTTTGTATTTGTCTGACTGACGAGCAATAAGCCATTTTCGTATTATTAATAAACCAGCTATAGAAAATAGTAATCAAATATTCGTTTTTGAAAATAAAGAAAGCTATTTTATAGTGAGAGTGGAATTCTATATTTTTCTTTTTCTTACATCATTTTATAGACATGGATTTTTTTTGCAGTTTGTAAAACCCAATTTCTTTTTTTATACAAATCCCAGCTTAACCGTATCCAAGATTTTTGTTCGTGGAGGCCTTAGAAAAAAAACCAAACACATCAAAAATTTGTTTGTCTACTTTTTTGTCACTCTTTTATGAGTTGGACAAAGGTTTCAAGAGTGGACTCTAGAATATGGCTGTGCATCTCAGCAGTGAAAAAAAGATAGTTCATTCTTTAAACTTGTCAAGAGTGATGACTAGGGGAAGGGCAATCACCCTTCTTCAATTTTGAAAAACATTTTTCAATTTTTCATTAAAAGAAATCCCTCTCATCAACATTCTTGTGAAGGTGGTACCGCTTAAATTGGTGGGTTTTATTGACGAAAGCGCAAACTTTTAAGTATTTTTTCATTAACTGAATGATTACATAAATATAATTTGAAAACACTCACAAAAAACATTTTACCTTGTGTCTATTAGGGTATGGGACAATCATAATTTGTTTCCATGAGTGAAAACCTTCTAGCATGTAAACTGTCCATACTATGCTCTTTTCTTGTAATTTTTATTTTATTCTTAGGGATAACCTACCAAAGCTGTCATACTCTAATTTACCTTCTTTAATAGTGCAGGTATATATGCAGAAAACATTTTATGTTCATTATTTTAGAAACTTCAGCTTTTTTGTTGTATTTTGAGCCGTATTGTATTAATAAAAAATATAGATGTTTTTTACTTTTATAGCTTTAATAAATCAAATAATATTAATATTTTGATTACTAAATATCAGTATATGTATATTAAACTGACAATGCACATTCATTTGTATTTTTTCAGTAAAGTGCAAATTTTATTCTGGCCTAAGGAAGGCATAGGGGTTTTGCACCCAACTTATGTTAATTTCCTCTCGTTTAGAGTTTTACTCGGTTATTTATTGTAATTTCTGTTCGTTTTGGGTTTCATATATTTAATGATGCTGACTCGTGGTAGTTTCACGCTTGGTAGATTATTTGATTTTATTTTTGCTCATTTTTTGTTTAATTGAGTTCTTTACTTTTCTTTGAAAAACTTATTTTGTGGAAAAAGTTTTCTTTAATCAATTTCTGTTCGTTTTATATTGAGATACTTTTCAGGGAAAAAAAAATAATACTTTAAATCTTTTCGTTTTTTAAGACTTTATAGTTTGGCCTGCTATTTGTATGCTGGATAAAAACTTTCAGCAATTTTTAACAACATGCACCCTTTTAAAAATCTGGATACAAATAGTACGGTACTGTTTAATTTAGTTTCATACCTCTTCTAGTTGACCTGAAATGGAAAACTTGATAGCATTCGCAAAAAAATCTGTTTACTTTCTTTGATATTCTGGATACACTTACGCTATTTTGATTTGGTTAAATTTTAAGAGCAGGAGTAGGCCCAAAAGTTTGAACATAATACCCTCAGTCGTTCTTGGGATACTGCTGAGATGCGGATAAAATAAAAGTTCAAAATAGGGATAAAATCCTTTTTAATAGACAGTGTATAGAAAATTCACAAAAATACCAGATATTTCGGTCACATATACAGTGACCGTCATCAGTAGTAAAACTACTACTACTCAATTTCCAATTGAATGAGCCCCTTTTGAATTTTTATGACAGCTCTATCTATAAAAACCTTATGCGTTCCCAGGGCAGAACTTGCAACCTTTGCCCTTGGGGCTCCGGGGGGTTTGTCATCCTTAAATATATAATTTTCAGAACTTTCAACTACGTTGAGCAAAATAACTATCTCTAAACTTTGATTGAATGTTTTTGGGGAAATGATGGGCGGAAGAGGGGGATTAAATACTCTCCAGTTACTTTTGACTATTAAAAGGGCAATTTCAATTTTCAATCAAATGAGTCCTTTTTGAAATTTCTATAACAACTTTCTATATAAACTTTATATGTGCATAACTTAAAATCACTTTCGCCTTTTATCCTTTGAATTTCAAATCGAATGAGCCCCTTTTCAAGTTTTTACAAAAAAGACTTCAATAAAAACCTTATATGCCCCCAGGGCATAGCTTCTAACCCTTGCCCTGAATACTGTGGGGGGAGTGCCCTACTCAAATGTATAATTTCCTCAACTTTGAACTGCGTGGAACAAAATGGCTATCTCAAAATCTTTATTGGATGTGTTTGGGGAAATGGTTGGTGTGGAAGAGGTGTTAGTTGTATTCCAATCACTTTCGACTATTAAAAAGGGCACTAGCCATTTCAATTTCCAATCGAATATGCCCTTTTCGAAGTTTCTACGACAACGCGTTCTATAAAAAGCTTATATGCCCCCTGGGTATAATTTACAACCCTTGCCCTGAGGGCTGTGGGGGGGGGTGTCATCCTCAAAGACCTAATTTCAAAGACCTAGAGTTCAATAAAAACCTTATATGCCCCCAGGGTATAGCTTATAACCCTTGCCCTGAAGACCGTGGGAGGAGTGTCCTGCTCAAATGTATAATTTCCTGAACTTTGAACTGCTTGGAACAAAATGGCTATCTCAAAATCTTTATTGGATGTGTTCGGGGAAATGGTTCACGTGGAAGGGGTTTTAGTTGCTTTCCAATCACTTTTGACTATTAAAAAAAGCACTAGCCATTTCAATTTCCAATCGAATGAGCCCTTTTTGAAGTTTCTACGAAAACGCGTTCTATAAAAACCTTATATGCCCCCTGGGCATAATTTACAACCTTTGCCCTGAGATCTGTAGGGGGGGGGGGGTATGTCATCCTCAAAGACCTAATTTCTAGAACTTAAAACTACGTTGAATAAAATGACTAAATTTTGATTTGATGTGTTTGGGGAAAAGGTGGGTGTGAGAGGCGGTTTAGTTGCCCTCTAATCACTTTCGACTATTAAAAAGGGCACTAGACCTTTGAATTTCCAATCGAATGAGGCTTTTTTGAAGTTTCTACGACAATGCCTTCGATAAAAAACCTTAATTGCCCCCAGGGCACAACTTACAACCCTTGCCCTAAGGACTGTGGGGGACTATCCTCCCCAAAAACATAATATATGTCTGGAAATCAACTGCGCTGAACAAAATTGCTATCTAAAAATATTGATTGGATGTCTGTCGGGAAATGGTGGGTGTGGAAGAAGTGTTAGTCGCCTTCCAATCACTTTCGACTATTAAAAAGGGCACAAGCCACTCCAATTTCCAATTGAATGAGCGCTTTTCGAAGTTTCTACATCTTCTTCGATACGAAGTGCCCTGTTCTAAAGGAAAACATAATAAATAATACAGTGTGCCAACATCGTTTTTATATGCCCCAGGGGCATAACTTAAAACCCTTGCCCTGAGGGTTTTGGGGGAATATCCTCCTAGAAAACATATTGTCTCTCCGGAAATCAACTACACTAAACAAAATGTCTCTCTCAAAATTTTGATTGGATGTGTTTGGGAGAATGATAGACGTGGGGGAGGGGGGGGGGCTTGTTACCCTCCAATCACTTTCGACTATTACAACGCGTTCTATAAAAACCTTATATTCCCCCTGGGCATAACTTAAAACCCTTGCCCTGAGGGTTTTGGGGGAGTGTCCTCCTAAAAAAAATATTTTCTATCTGGAAATCAACTACACTGAACAAAATGGCTCTCTAAAATTTTTGATTAGATGTGTTTGGGAGAATATGAGGGGGGCTAGTTGCCCTCCAATCACTTTCGACTATTAAAAATGGCACTAGCCACTCCAATTTCCAATCGAATGAGTCGTTTTCGATGTTTTTACTACAACTCCTTCGATACGAAGTGCCCTGGTATGAAAAAAAAATATATTGTGGCAACATCGTTCTTTACTTAGGCAGCACGATCGCGCTGCCAATGATTTATACAACAACTTTCTATATAAACTTTATATGCATCCATGGAACAACTTACAACCCTCTCACTGAGGGCTCTGAGGGGGTTATCATCCTAAAAGACCTAATTTCCAGAACGTTCAACTTTGTTGAACAAAATGAATATCTCAAAATTTTGATTGGATATGTTTGGGAAAATGGTGTGCGTGAGAGGGGCGTTAGTCCCTATCCAATCACTTTCAACTATTAAAAAAGGCACTAGCCCTTTCAATATCCAATTGAATGAGCCCTTTTGAAGTTTCTAGGACAATACTGTCAATAAAAATTTTATATACCCCCTGGGTATAACTTACAACCCTTGCACTGGAGCTCCGAGGGGGTTATCATCCTAAAAGACTTAATTTCCAGAACTTTCAACTACGTTGAACAAAATAGATTTCTCAGAATTTTGATTGAATTTGTTTGGGAAAATGGTGGTCGTGAGAGGGGCGTTAGTCGCTATCCAATCACTTTCATCTATTAAAAAAGGCACTAGCCCTTTCAATTTCCAATTGAATGAGCCCTTTTGAAGTTTCTATTACAACGCTTTCAATAAAAACTTATGTGCCCTCAGGGCATAACTTATAACCCTTGCCCTGAGGGCTTTGGGGGGAGGAATTGTCATCCTTAAAGACCTAATTTTCAAAACTTTCACCTACGTTGAATAAAATGGCTATATAAAAATGTTGATTGGATGTGCTTGGGGAAAAGGTGGGCGTGAGAGGGGGGTTAGTTGCCCTCAAATCGCTTCCGACTATTAAAAATGGTACTATCCCTTTGTATTTCAAATCGAATGATCCCTTTTCCAAGTTTCTACGACAAAGATTTCAATAAAAACCTTTTATACCCCCAGGGCATTAATTATAATCCTTGCCCTGAAGACTGTGGGGGGGGGAGTGTCCTACTAACAGGTATAAGTTCATGAACTTTTCACGGCGTTGGACAAATTGGCGATCTAAAAATTTTGACTGTTTGGGTTTGGGGACCTGGTGGGAGTGGACGGCGTGTTAGTTGCCTTCCTATTACTTGAGACCACTAAAAAGGGCACTAGATATTTCAATTTCCAATCGAATGATCCCTTTTTGAAGTTTCTATGACAAAGTGCTCTATAAAAACCTTATATGCCCCCAGGGCATAACTTACAACCCTGGTCCCGGGGGTTGTGGGGGAGTTTCTTCATCAAAAACATATTTTCTATCTGGAAATCAACTACGCTGAACAAAATGGCTATCTCAAAATTTTGTTTGGATGTGCTGGGGGGAATGATGGGCGTGGGGGGGGGGCTATTTGCCCTCCAATCACTTCCGACTATTAAAAAGGGCACTATCCATTTCAATTTCCAATCGAATGAGCCTTTTTTGAAGTTTCTACGACGCCTTCTATAAAAACCTTATATGCTCCCAGGGCACAACTTACAACCCTTGCCCTGAAGGCTGTGGGGGAGTGTCCTTTTCAAAAACATAATTTCTATCTGGAAATCAACTACGCTGAACAAAATGGCTATCTAAAAATTTTGATTGGATGTGTTTGGTGGAGTGATGGGAGTGGGGTGGGGCTAGTTGCCCCCCAATCACTTTCGACTATTAAAAAGGGCACTAGCCCTTTGAATTTCCAGTTGAATGAGCCTTTTTTGAAGTTTCTACGACAACGCCTTCTATAAAAACCTTACACACCCCCAGGGCATAACTTACAACCATTGTCCCGAGTTTTGTGGGGGAATGTTCTCCTCAAAAACATATTTTTATCTGGGAATCAACTACGCTGAACAAAACGGCTACTTCAAAATTTTGATTGGATGTGTGTGGCGGAATGATGGGCGTGGGGGGGGGGGGTAGTTGCCCTCCAATCACTTTCGACTATTAAAAAGGGCACTAGCCCTTTTAATTTCTAATCGAATGAGCGTTTTTTGAAGTTTCTACGACTTCTTCTATAAAAACCTATAATTCCCCAGGGCATAACTTACAACCCTTGCCCTGAAGGCTGTGGGGGATTGTCCTCCTCAAAAACATAATTTATATCCGGAAATCAAATACGCTGACCGAAATGGCTATCTCAAAATTTCGATGGGATGTGTTTCGGGAAATGGTGGGCGTGGAAGGGGTGTTAGTTGCCTTCCAATCATTTGTGACTATTAAAAAGGGCAAAAGCCACTCCAATTTCCAATTGAATTTCCAATCGACTATTAAAAAGGGCATAAGCCACTAGAATTTCCAATTGAACTCCTTCGATACGAAGTGCCCGGGTATGGAGAAAAAAAAACAAAAAAACATTGTGCCCACATCGTTCTTTACTTAGGCAGCGCTACCACGCTGCCTATGAAAGGAGACAAAACCCAAAATTCTTCTTTGTAGAGATTTGTGTTCGTTTCAGCCTGGATTTGCATATTCAGTTTAAGTTTCACTGGTTTTAAGATTTTTGTACTCCTTTATATTAGTAACTATTGTTTGTTTGTTTGCTATGACTGTTTATTTAATTTCTGTTCGCTTGGGTTTCGTTTATGCCTCAATAGCAAGATATTTTTGTTCGTTTTAAGCTTCATTTGCAAATTAAACTTACGATTTACTTGTTTTGAGATTTATTTATTCATTTATATTAATACCTGTTGTATGTTTTTTTGCTAGGATAGTTTATATAATTTCTGTTTTGGGTTTCATATATTCTTTAGTAAATATTTCTGATTGTTTTGAGTTTGAATTATTGCAGATTTCTATATCTTCTGATCTTAAATTTAATATGGCCTTTACTTTTCTTTAGAAAAATTCTTTTTCGGAAACGTTTTTTAAATTAATTTCTGTTCGTTTTTTTTTTTTGCCAAAGTTTCAAGTTTTTCAAAACTCCCTATTTCAGAACATTATTTTTTATTGCAAAATATAAAACAACAAAGAGAGGTAAAACTCAATGAAAAGACAACAAATAAGGCTGCAGCCAGTAGAGAGAAAAAATGAAAGACGAAAACAACGTTGATATTTGGCCTTTATGCAAGCTAGGCGTCCTCAGCAAAAGATAAACAAAGAAATAAAAACTAAACAAACAAAAAGCACCAACAATATTAATATAATTGTCTCCCCGGTCCACGTAGGGATAAAAAGCTATTAGAGTTACTTCGATGAGAAACCACTGTATATATAATTAGCAGTATGATCTTTCCCTATCTCACCCATTATAAAAACACAGACACAGGTACGAGTGCTCCAGAAAACGTATAAACATAAGCGACATTAGATCTTTTCACGGGTAGACAAGTCAGGATTCTCTTGAACACGAAACTTGGCTTCAACGTTGGAACACTAAACTTTGAAGAAACTAATTTTAAATTAATTTATTCCAATACATATATGAAAATCGGTAATTAGTAGTGCAGTGTTATTATTACATATTTTTCCAAATATAAATGTTTTTACTTTTATAACTTTAATACATCAAATGATTTTAACATTTTGATTACTAAATATCAGTATATGTATATTAAACTGACAATGCACATTCATTTATATTTTTTCAGTAAAATGCAAATTTTGTTCTGGCTTTGGTAAGGCAAAGGGGTTTTGCGCCCAACTTATGTTAATTTCTGCTCGTTTTTAATTTGACTCGGTTATTTTTTGCAATTTTTTGTTCGTTTTGGGTTTCATTTATTTATCGATGCTGATTTGTGGTAGTTTCGAGCTTGGTAGAATATTTGATTTTATTTTTGCTCATTTTTTGTTTAATGGAGTTCTTTACTTTTCTTTGAAAAACACAATTTGTGGAAAAAGTTTTTTAAATTAATTTCTGTTCGTTTTATATTGACCTAGTCTCTTCAGGGAAAAAAATTACACTTTAAATCTTTTCGTTTTTTAAGACTTTATAGTTTGGCCTGCTATTTGTAGGCTGGAGAAAAATTTTCAGCTATTTTTAACAACCTACACCATTTTAAAATCTAGACACAAATAGTACTGTTTAACTTAGTTTCATGCCTCCTCTAGTTGACCTGAAATGGAAAACTTGATACCATTGGCAAAAAAATCTGTTTACTCTCTTTGATAGCTGGAATACACTTACACTATTTTCATTTGGTTAAATTTTAAGAGCAGAAGTAGCCTCGTAAGTTTGAACAAAATACCCTCAGTCGTTCTTGGGATACTGCTGAGATGCCTTATTGGGAATTGGCATTATCACAGTGCATTTTGATTTAATCTTGAGGCAACATTTAGTTTTGAAACATAATGGGCAAACGGAAGGGAGGAGGTTTGTGTAAAAACCTCCTCAGAAACATATTTTCTATCTGGAAATCAACTACGCTGAACAAAATGGCTATCTCCAAATTTTAATTGAATGTGTTTGGGGGAATGATAAGCGTGGAGGGGGGGGGGCTAGTTGCCCTCCAATCACTTTCGACTATTAAAAAGCGTACTAGCCCTTTAAATTTCCAATCGAATGAGCCTGTTTTTAAGTTCCTACGACAACGCCTTCTACAAAAACCTTATATGCCCCCAGGGCATAAATTAAAACCCTTGCCCTGAGGGTTGCGAGGGAGTGTCCTCCTCAAAAACATATTTTCTATCTGAAAAACAACTACGCTGAGCAAAATGGCTATCTCAAAAATTTGATTGGATGTGTTTGGGGGACGGATGGGCGTGGGGGAGGGGGTTAGTTGCCCCCCAATCACTTTCGACTATTAAAAAGGGCACTAGCCCTTTGAATTTCCAATCGAATGAGCCCATTTTGAAGTTTCTACGACAACGCCTTCTATAAAAACCTTATATGCCCTCAGTGCATAGCTTAAAAGCCTTGCCCTGAGGGTTGTGGGGGAGTGTCCCCGTCAAAAACATATTTTCTATCTGGAAATCAACTACGCTGAACAAAATTGCTATCTCAAAATTTTGATTGGGTGTGTTTGGGGGAATGATAGGCGTAGGGGGGGGGGGGGCTAGTTGCCCTCCAATCACTTTTGACTATTAAAAAGGGCACTAGCCACTCCAATTTCCAATCGAATGAGCCTTTATCGAAGTTTCTGCGACGACTCCTTCGATACGAAGTGCCCAGGTATTAAAAAAAAAAAACAACAACACATTGTGCCCACATCATTTTTTGCTTAGGCAGCGCTATTGCGCTGCCTATGACTTTAATCATAAATGAGGCATTCCCTTGCATAAATAACGTCACATGAACTGGGTAGAAATATATTGGCTTATGTCTACACACGTCATAAATGGACACTTATTTTAATGATTATAAGGACTTATTTTTTAATTAGTTTCACCTCATTTGCAGCAAGTATGCTAATCTTGATGGGTAAGTTTAAAACGGGACAAAATTTGCATGTTTGACATAATAATTTAGCAAGTAGCATGCCCCGGAATAAAATTGAGATGACACAAAAATTACCTTTTGTGAACCAGAGTGCCACCGAAAGCACATTTCGGATTGAAATTTTGACACCGTCATGAGTAACCACTTGGTAACCTCGCTTTTGCGGCTTGTCGCAAACTTTTATACTGGAAAGACATGAACGCTCCACCGACATTTGAGTCTTTTATCTTATATGAGGGAGAGAGAAAGTGAGTTTTACTGCTTGGAATATGCATTTATTCAATGTGTTTATAATTATTTTTAGCAGTATATCTTTTCAATTGGTTATTAGACAGGTATGGAGTTAAATAGGCTATGAAAGCAGGGTAGCCTAGCTTTCCAACTTTGGCTAGACTAGACAATTCACAGATGCCAATTTATGTTTTAGGACATAGTCAGAAAGGTAATATTCTAGTCTATGGACGTTAAAAGAAACACTATGATAATGAAAGGCAATAAATTGTGGCACAAAACTATAACTGAATATTTTGGTGGTCATCCAGCCACAAGGGTTTGTAGCTCCAGCAGATGACAGAGGTACATTTGCCAACATATGGTTCTTGAAGTTAACTCTTGGGAAACAAAAAATGGTGGCAAAGATGTTCCCAACACACTTACACAGCCCACCAGTGACAAGACTTAGCCTACATGTTCTCTTGTAGTAATGGTAAATTTTTACCAAATCATATTATTGAGTAACAACTAAAGTGAATATACCATTCAATGCCTTTTTTTATGCTGATTATGAATATAATAATCATTTTTGTTGGAAATGAATTTTAGCCCCCCCCCCCAACCTAACCCCCAAATGTGCAAATATATATCCTGAATTGACATATTTAGGTGGGGGGCTAAAATTAATTTCCAACAGAAATGATTATTATATTCCTAATGAGCATAAAAAAAGGCATCAAATGTAAGGTAGCCTATATTCACTTTATTTGTAGGCTAAGTCAATAATATGATTTGGTAAAAATTTACCAAAGTAACTTACCTTAATTAATTAACTTAATTTGCACTTTGGAGCAAAATTAAGGTCCATACTGGATCTGTTGTGCTCCAGGTCAATGATGGCAAAATTTTGTCACTGTGTTAGGGCCCAGTGCCATGCCATAAGAGAGGTCTGCTGGAGAGATGCAATTTAAGCCCAAAGCAGCATCAGCCTCCTAGCAATACACTCATTATGATGAAGTTGGCATCAGTCAGTAGGTGAGTAGGATGGACAGTCCCAGTCAAATTTCCATGGCTTGTCATTCTATTTCTTGTACAGTCTAGAATTGAAGGATGCAGCTGTGGGTACAGTTGCTGTTTCAGCTTGAAGGCTATTCTAATCATTGACAACACACTTGGAGAAGAAGTGTTGCTGCATTTGTGTTTTGACAGCTTTTATGAGTGACCTCTTGTATGAGGCTGACTTGAATGTTTGGTAAAAAGGGGGTTATTTGGTTGTCCATTATACTTTTAGGCCAGCATCATTTCACAACAGTAGCATCTAAAACTAGTGTTTGCAGCTGCAGACAGTCTAGTCTCTTGTTGTATGGGAGACCATTTAGGCCAGCTATGCACTTTGTGACATGCCTCTGAACTCCTTCAATTAGACTGGTATCCTTCTTATAGGAAAAGGAGGTGAGACATGTACCAAAATCCAAAACAGGCCTAACTATAGCCTTATAGAGCCTTAGAAAGACTGTACAGGAGCAGCCGGTTATGGTGCGTTTGAGGAGACCAAGGCTTGAGTTTTCTTTCGAAACTGCTTGTTGCCAGTGGCTGTGGAACTTCCATTGTTCATCTATCAGCACTCCTAGATCTATTTCTTGGGACTTGTCTTTAGTACTAAGTCAGCCAGTGAATTGGGATTGGACATGTTGTACTGGTGATGGGGATTGTTGCTTCCAAAGTGAAGGACACTGCACTTTGATGTGTTGAATTCAAGTAGCCAATCTTGTGCCCATGTTTGGATTTTATGAAGGTCACACTGCAGACTTCCAAATTTCCAAATGTACAGTTTGTACAATGACAATATGCCCCATCTCCCCTATTGAGGCCAGGTATAGCACTAGGGTGCATATAAAACAGCAAGACAATACTATAATAAAATAGCCTACTTGCTTTATGATACGCAGAGTTTTTATCAATCAGATTTTCATGTTTTCTTCCATTTTTAAATAGCCTAACATATTTTTTCAACTGATAACATTCTTTTCCTAGGGTGCAATTATTATGGTAGCAATCATAATATTTGGAAAGAGTATTGTTTGGGGAACTACTACTACTACTAACAATCACTGCAGCTCTGAGGCCACCACAGCTATGCATGCTCTTCCTCCATTCCAATATATTTGAAACCTCTCTTTACACCCTCCCAAAAAGTTCCCATTTCCCTTAAAGCTTTTCTTATCATATCATCTTGTCTCATTTAGGGACAACCTGTTTTTGTGGCCTTAGATGCTTGGCCAATAAGGACAATATTTGGCAATCTGTCAGCTTCATCTGCAGAATATCATACATGCTTTATATCATGACAGCTTCATACATGATCAAAATAAAACTGTTGAAACTAAATAGAGGCCTCTAACCTACAGTAAAACCTAAAAAGACTAGCAACTTTGTATATGGTACCAATTGGGTCATAGGAGCAGGTAATGATACATTTCATGCACAATTATTGTATTAAAGACAAAACTCTTTTTTAAGACTAAAAAATATGCCTGAGTGCATTAAAAAGCTAGACATGCATTTACTTAAAACACTAACAGTGAAAAACAAAACAGCAAATAATTTGTCTTTGACTTCTGATTCATGTCCCTCTGGATGAAAGAGGACTCTGATAAAGCCAATGTACATGAAAGGGTTCAAATTAGATTTCATAATTGTTGGTCAATGTCTATTCCATCAACATTTTGCTGCATCACAGAAAATCCAATTTTGGCTCATGTTCAAAAGTATGTTGATTATCATACCTTTGAAGCCAAGCTCAACATGTTTTTTTTTTTCAGCAAAGGTCATGTAACAATCTCCTTCTTGAGGTCATTTTAGATTTTCAGTGTTTTTCTGGTCTGGAGGCTTCTTTTTTTAATATTTATGGCAGATTGATTTTCCCTCATCTATAACCTCAAAAGACATCTAAAGTTTTAGATAACCTTTTTATTCAAAAGAATTCCTGGAAGGTTTAGTGGTTTTAAAGTTTTCAATGTCAGAAGTCCTTTGACTAATGGCTCCTTAACACAGAAGGAAGAATCAAAGAAACATTGGTTCCCCCAGCACACTATTGATAAAGGGCCATAAAAAACATTCTTTTATGACCTTGTCTCATGGAAGGTTGGTTATAGAAACTTTATGAGCAATCAAGCTCATTGAAGATAGTCATTTTGTTCAAAATAGTCTAAAGGTCCAGTAAATAATTACAAGGAATTCTCAATTATTACATAATTCTAAGGAATAATTTTAAGAACTTCTAAGATGATTAGAGTGGAGGTGCAGCATGTGTGTGTGTATGTGTGTTGTGGTTCTTGGGAATACAAGGTATTGTTAATAATTAAAATTTGATTTAAAAATAAATATAACAAATCTATGGGGTATGTAGATGGTGCTTTGTGCTAGGTGTCATTAACTGAAAAGAATAGTAAAAGAAAATAAATATTTATATTAGGTGGATGATATGTTGGAGGAAGCATGGAAAAGTGTATTAGAGGTCTTGGGGGTAAATATTAAATATTATTTAAAAAAGACATGAAAATAAGAATAAGAAATCAATGGTTGGGGTTAAAGAGATGGAGAGGGGTCATACTTAAGTGTGTTAGGGGTCTTAGGGGAGGGATAGCTGTAACTGAATTTAGAATTAGAGTTGAAAAGAAAAATGTATTTCACATTGGGTGAACAAAATGTTGTGGGGTATGTATAAAGGTTATAGCTTTAATGGTACATTTAAGTGTTATAAAAATTATGATGAAGTGAAAAAAAAGGAAAAGAAAATTCATAAGAGAGATTAAAAAAACAAAACTATGTCTATTTCTGGAGTCTTGGTGCTGGTTGCTATAAGGAATTAAAAAAAAAAAAAAAAAAATAGTGGAAAAGAAAAAAGGATTTCATTATAGGTGAGTAAAATATTCGGGGGAGGCATGTATAGCTCTCTTAGCTTTTGTGGTAATTTCTTGGTAGTATAAAAATAAACCTAGAGGTGAGAGAAAAAATCATCAGAGATGATTGAAGAGTTTTTGAGTGTTGTTTTGGAAGGATGAGGTGTAATTAATCTTCAAAAATAGAGATGGAAAAGAAAATTATATTTTATTGGAGGTAAGTAAAATAGTTAAAGAAAGCCTTTTTAACTGAGTTAGGGTTCATGAAAGGATTAGGTATAATTATTGTTTAAAAATAGATGCTAGTGTATGGTGTATCCACCTTAGTCATTTGCAATATTTGTACTGAGTTTTCTTTGAAATCAATTAAAAAAAAAATTCCAAAAAATAAGTTTTTCAAAGAAAAGTAAAGGCCATTTTAAATTTAAGCTCAGCAGATACAAATACCTTTTAAAATTAAAACTCAAACGACCAGAAATTACTATTAAAGAATAAATGAAACCCAAAACAGACAGAAATTAAATAAACAATCATAGCAAAAACATACAACAAGTATTAATATAAATGAATAAATAGATCTTAAAGCGAGTAATGCTTAGATTGAATATGATTATCAAGCTTAAAACGAAAAAAATTATTTTCCTATTGAAGTATAAATGAAACTTAAAACAAACAGAAATTAAATTAACAACAATGTAAACAAACATACAATAGATATTAATGTAAATGAATAATTAAATCTTAAAACAAATGAAAATTAAATTGAATATGCAAATAAGCTTTAAACGAGCAAAAATCACCACAAACAAGAGTTTGGGTTTGACCCCCTTCTTTCACTGTAAAATTCTAGAACCTACTGTGTCATTGGCGCTTTCATTTATTCTTTAATAGTAATTTCTGGTCGTTTGCTGGTTTTGTTTGCTTTTGATTGCAAAAAATTTCAAGTTTTCAAAAATTTCTTATTCAAAAATCAAAATTAAAAAAAAAAAAATAAAATATTAATCAAAGTATCAAAACTTATATCAAAGTAACAATATCAAATTGAAAAAATGGGTTTGTGTCAACCTTGGAGTTTTTATAATCTGATTTTTGAACTATTTTTAACAAATTTGCTATCACAAAGTTTTTATTGGATGGGTTTGGGGAAAAAGGGCATGGGGGGACTAGATTAAGCTTCAGTCTCTTTTGACTCTTTAAAAGTGAACTAGAACTTTCTATTTTCAATCAAATGAGCCCTCTCTGAAGTTTATACAAGTATCCCTTCTATAAGAACCATATATATACCCAGAGTATAACTTACAAAGCCTATCCCTGGGGGATTGTGTTGACCCTGGAGTTTTAATATCTGATGGTTGAACTATTTTGAACAAAATGGTCACCTGAAATTTTTATTGGATGGGTTTATCCATCCAATACACCCAAAGGTGTGGAGGGTGGGAGGGATTAGTTGCCCTCTGTTCTTTTTTCACTCTGAGAAAATGAACTACAACTTTTAATTTCCATTCAAATGAACCCTCTCTTAAGTTTATACAAGCGTGCCTTCCATAAGAACCATATATTCCCCCAGAGCAATACTTACAACGCCTCCCCCAGCCCTGAGGGGGGGGGATTGTGTTAACATGGGAGTTTTTCTTATTTGATCTTTGAACAATTTTTAACGAAATGGACAGAAGTAAAGGAGTTTTTGCTATATGATCTTTGAAATATTTTTAACAAAATGAATTCCTAAAATTTTGTATCAGATGTTTTTGGGGAAAAGGGGCTTGGGGGGGGGGCAGTAGCCCTCTGATCAATTTTTACTATTAAAAAGGACACTAGAACTCTCAATTTCCAATTGAATGAGCCCCCTTTGAAGTTTATACAATGACCCCTTCTATATGAAGTGCCTCTGGGAAAAAATAAATGGAGTGTAGGGGGAGGCTAGCTGCCCTCACATCACTTTTGACTCTTAAAAAGTGAATTAAAACTTTCAATTTCCAATCAAATGAGCCCTCTATGAATTTTATACAAGCATCCCTTCCATAACAACCATATATGCCCCCAAGGCATAACTTACAACGCCTATCCCTGGGGGGCTGTGTTGACACCAGAGTTTTTTTGTTATCAGAACTTTGAACTATTTTTAACAAAATGTTTATCTCAAAATTTTTATCTGATGCATTTTGGGCGTGAAGGAGGGGGTGCTAGTTGCCCTCCGATCTCTGTTGACTCTCAAAAAGTGAACAAGAACTTTCAATTTCCAATCAAATGAGCCCTCTCCAAAGTTTATACGAGCATCCCTTCCATAAGAACTATATATGCCCCTACAGCATTACTCATAATGCCTGCCTCGGGGCCCTGGCAGGTTCTGTTGATACAGGAATTTTTCTTATCTGACCTTTGAACTATTTTTAATGAAATGACTATTATAAAAATTTTATTGGATGGGCTTGGGGAAAAAAGGGTGTGTGGGGGGGGGGGGCTGTTATCTGACTTTTGAGAACTTTTTAACTTAATGTCTATCTCAAAATTTTTATTGGATGCATTTGGGGAAAAAGGGGCGTGGGGGGGGGCTAGTTGCCCTCCAATCTCTTTTGACTTTAAAAAACATAACTAGAACCTTCAAATTCCAATCAAATGAGCCATCTCTGGATTTTTTACAAGCATCTCTTCAATAAGGACCATATGTTCCCCCAGGGCATAACTTTCAACACCTGCCCTTGGGCCCTGGGGGGCTGTGTTGACCCCTGAGTTTTCATAATATGGTCATTGAACTATTTAAAAAAAAGTTATCTCAAAGTTCTTATCAGATGGGTTTGAGGAAAAAAGGGCATGGATCGGGGGGGGGGCCTAGGTGCCCTCCAATCTCTTTTGACTCTTAAAAAGTCAACTAGAACTTTTAATTTCCAATCAAATGACCCTTCTTTGAAGGTAATATGAGCATCCCTTCCATAAGACCCATATATGCCCCCAGGGCATAACTTACAATGCCTGCCCCCAGGCCCTGGTGGGTTGTGTTGACATTGAAATTTTTGTTATATGATCTTTGAACTATTTTTAACAAATAGCTATCTTAAATTTTTTATTTGATGCATTTGGGAAAAAAGGGTTTGGGGGGGGGAGCTGGTTACCCTCCAATATCTTTTGACGCTTTAAAGGTAAACTAGAACTTTCGATTTCCAATCAAATGAGCCCTCTCTGAAGTTTATATGAGCATTCCTAC